>NC_081785.1:6320997-6620997 GCF_963082965.1 Carassius carassius
GTTTCATCTCGGAGACGCGTTCTGTCTTAGCGCTTGCCAAATTCCGCTAACTAGCAAATCATGGCACGAGCGCAACTGGCTTTTAAAGGGAATGGAAGATGAGACTCTGACTGGTTTACTGCACACTACGCCCAAAAAACACCCATTACTCATTAAGAGAATAGGGACAACCCGTTTAGACCACGCGCCCGTGCGCGCCAACCGTTTTTCCGTCGTTATACAGTCTATGGTTAAAATAGCAAAAGTGGATTTGGACACGCCCTGAGTGCACCTGCGCTGTGCGCTTTATACTTTGCGTTTAGATCGTTAAAATAGGGCCCACACTCTTAATTGTTTATTTACTCTCATTACTATTTTTTTTTTTATAAATTAGTTTTCAGCAAGGTTATCTAAAAAGTCATAAACACTTTCCATATGATTTAAACTATACAAAGTTTGTTTTCAAAAAATAAATAAAGTTATACGTTAAAAAATGTAAGCAAATTAATAAATAATATATGGATTTAGAACAAGATGACGTTGGAATAATAAAAGGATTTTCATTTTTGGGAGACTTATTCCTTTAAATGGAGCTGAGAGTGCCACGCTCTTATTAGCAGCTGAAAGCATAATCAAATTAGCCACAAAATGTTATAAATGAATATGCAATTCATTGGAATTTTAGAAATGACAGAACTTTCAAAGGAGCTCTGCAGGAACACAATTCATGGAAGCCTGCTAAGTCAGTGTCATTACTTCCCTGTCAATAAACATTAATTCACCGGTGACAGACAGCGAATGAGTTTGCAGAGCTCATCTTGGGTGTTAATTCCAAACTTTTATTTTGAAAAACTGCTCACGTCAAACATTTATACGAGTCACCTCCATCTCGCCCTTTCGAGAGTCTGCATGGATTTCCCATCATTGTATATCACTAGCGCTGAGTGGAGAGGACCAAACACACAGCGGAACTCTGAGATTATCTGTGTTTCTCCAACGTCTCCCGCTCTGATTTATCCCCAGCACTCTCCCTTACTCATGCCAACTGCCGCGGTGAGCTCGTTTTTCACACCCTCTGCTTGGCATGTCTTTATTAGGAGCAGATTAGAATGTGGGGCAAAATAAGTAGACCAGGTTTATGAAATTTTAAATAACACAGAGAGCAATGGAAAGCACTCTCCTATGTGAAAGCGCAAGGTCATAAATATGATTGGGTTTGACAGAATAATAAAATGTTTTCCCTGAATATTCTTGGTGGACTTTGTTGGGAAAAAAAGAGCTGCTTCTTTTTTTCCCAGTTTTGGTATGAAAATGGTGCAAAAATCCATTCGAAAGCGCATCAGGCTGGCCAGAGGTGGCACTTCATACTGGCGGGGTGTGGAATATCGCTCTATGTGAATATAAAATTATTCATTGAATTTATATTTAGTGTGGCAAACAACTCATCTGCGTGACTGAAAGAGCAGGAGGATATCACAGATGCAGAAAGCAATGAGAAACATAATTGACTGATTGTGGAGAAAATGTGAAATTATTTCAGGTTTCCCCCTTGAATGACAGCATTTAATCTCATAAACCGCTCCGAACAGAAACCACGGTTGATTTTCGGTATGAAAACGTTACTGATACAATGGCCGCCTTGAATATGTAGTCTGTCACGCAGACTAATGCACAGATACGTACAGATCCCCAAATCAGTCAGAAGCATTGAATAGCTCAGAAGCCACTCTTCATATCCTTTTCCACAAAAACACGAGCTCAGTGTTGACACAGGCTGAGAATGCTGTGGAGAGCTGCTGCATTATGCCATTTTATACTTATATATTGATACTTCTGTTGGGAATGAGAAAATGGCCTAATCCACATATTAACAATGTGAGAATGTCTTTCGGTGGCCATATAAACCTTTAATGTTCATCTGTGCTGAAGAGTCCAATCTTTTTCCCTCCCTCTCTCACGGCCAGTCTGACAGTGACGGGAACTTAATATTGAACTCTTGGAAGATAAGCTTGTTTCTTCACTCTTCTCAAAGCCGAGAGTGAAATGCTTCATGGTTTCTGACAGATAAGCAAACCTGGTTAAATCCGTTCAATTTATTTTCAGTCTTAGGGAAATTACACATTATATAAAGAACAATGTTTTTTTGTACAAATAATAATTATCGGTTGAATTATTATTTTTTAAATCATTCAATAAAATCTACGTGGAGTCTGTTACCATGAAATTATTTCAAAATGTGACCAACAGCCACAATTCTAATTTCAACAAACATAGACATCTAAACTGAACAGATTCTTAACTGGTAGAAAATTACTTAAAAAAATCTTTTTTTTTTTTTAGATAATATGACCCAGATTACATTCAGTACAGTTTCACTTGTGGCAATAACAATCACTTTTTTATTTGCATTGAATTACTGAGCGTCAGGGTTATTATAGCTAACTAAAACTAAAAGTATTACAATGAAAAAAAGAAAAAAAAAGGAAAAGAAAACATTTCTTGTAATAATAATATTTATATATATGGACTGCATTTATATAGCGCTTTCAACAGACCACATGGCCATCCAAAGCGCTTAACAAGTTGCCTCACATTCACCCACTCATTCACACACTGACTGCGGTGTCAGCCATTCAGGGTGCCATCCAGCTCGTCGGGAGCAGCTGGGGTTAGGTGTCTTGCTCAAGGACACCTCGACACTTGGTCAGGTGGAGCCGGGGATTGAACCACCAACCTTCCGGTTTGTAGGCAACCTACATGAACCACTAAGCCACTGCCACCCACATATATAATATATATATATATATATATACTAACTCTTCTGCAAAATGCCAACATTTCTCACTTTCATTTAGTTTAACTTGTACTAAAATAACTAAATCTGAAATAAAATTGACTAAAACGACATACAGATTTAAAAATAAGTAAAAAATAAGTAAATAAACGACAAAAACTGAAGCAGAAAATCTATTGCAATATATGTGTATATTGACTAGCAATTTAAAATGAAGCTGAGAGGGACATAAGTTTGCCCAATGAAAACTTGTGAAAAGACATTTCAGTTTTATCGACTGAACGATAAACTTCCACCTACACAACAGTACAACATATTGGACAGACCTTCATCTCTCACAGCTTCACTTCTGTTGATGTCGGATTAAATATGGTGTCTGCTCTGACTAAAGTCTATGGCTTTCTTGCACTTCATACTGAATAATAGCTGACTACATAGCTGTACATGATGAGGACTATATAGTGTTAGATGACAGGGCCCTTTGGACCTGTTATTCGTCTGGCCTGGTGAAAATGAGCAGCTCTGCTGTGTATTGCGTTTTAGTGAGATGCTTGGCTTGGCTGCTGAGGCAAAGAGTGAAATCTGATTATTCTACCTTGAAAAGGTAAAGGTCATTATGGTCAGGCTTGTATCTTCACCCTTGAGCTTCAGTAATAGTCTGTGAATTCACAGGAATCAGAGTGGACTGACTGCAGCTATGAGGAAAAAAGAGCATGTATGTACAAATTAAAGTCAGGGAAAATGAACAGAGATCTCTGGGTCAAAATGTTAACAAAATTGAAAATTTTGAAAAAAAAAAAAGGAATTGCTGAAAATGTAAAATATATGCATATACAAAGAAACAAAATCTAATTCTAACAATTTCTTGTTGATTTATGCTAAAATGATAAAAATATAAACATAAATATGAAGCAGAAGTAATAGTTTCCACTATAGTAGTCTCAGAATTTTGAACCCCATTGTTTCACGAGTTCACACCTACATATAATTAGCTGAGGTATGGAATGTGGATTTGGCATGCTGTCCGGGGAAGGGATCCGAGCTCGGGAATGGCCCAAACCTAGAGTACCCCCCCCTTTCCGTTGATTAGGCTAAGTATCTGACACGCTCCTCCTGAACCTATTTAAGAAAACATCATATATATACACAATAGATACATTTATAGATTTTATTTTCCTTTCATAACCAGGTATAGAGAGAGAGCTTATAGCTCCGTGGTTCTGATCCTTCGATTGTTGTGGACAGCAGGCCTTCTGAGATAAACTCATTTTTACTGTTACCAAAGACTGGACTTCATCAAAAGCGGGTTATCTGCAGGAATAATAATAAAAAAGACAAATCCCTGGATTTTTATGATTTCATTCAGAATAAAATGATGTGAAATAGCTGTTCACACAGTAAGTGGCTTGAAACCAGACTTTAAAATTAAGACAGGGATAGGGGTAACATTACAGTAGTGACAGTCTGTTTCTAAATTAAAATGATCAAATCTAAACCTTGAATTGAATGATGTAAAACATTAAAATGAATGTCATTTTAGGGTCTTTATGCAGTATAATATAATACTAAATGAATAAAACTAAAACTAAATGAATACTTCAGTGAAAACTTCAGAAATGCTGAATGTTAAAGTAGGTTTAAGTTAAAGGACTAAAATTACATTCATATATGAAAATAGGAACATGAAATTAAACTGAAAATATAAATCTAATTCAAAACATTAATAAATGCTATATTAGTATATGAACACTAAATTAACACTGGTCCGAGATATTCTAGATATTCAGATATTCTTAAAAGCAAGGAATAAATAACTGAAAAATAAAAACGACTAAACCGTGCCGCTTAAAGGGACAGAAAAGTTCCTGTAATTGAAGAATCACTGATCTACAGCAGTATAAAATAAGTGTTCTGGCAAATGTGGCATAGCTTGGCAACTTCCAGGCCACTTCCTACACAAAGCCAGCAGTCTGATTATGTTTCTTTGCCTACTTATGGCAGAATACCACTGCAGCCGCAGGGCGAGATGCTATTTTGGGCCTGTGACTTTGTGGATGTTGGTTAGCATTCAGCTCTTTGCCTCGAGTCCTGCTCTGCCTATGCAAATCTACTTAATCAATGCAGGATATTTACCATGGCTCTGCTCAAAGATAACTGACAGCCTGGGTGAGCTTTTCCAGTGTCCTGCTGGGTACAGAAAGCAGAAGGGAACTAGAGTGACAGAGCGAAGAGGCCAGCATCTCAATTCATGCGAATTTGGTTATTCGGGAAACCCGAAGAATGTTTATGAAAAAAAGAAAGGTATAATGTTTTTGGAGATGTGATTACACTGGGTCTAGTCAAAGCCTTCTAACATCGAAAACGCTCTACATCAAAGGACAGACGGAGCATAAATGAATGTGGAAATCACTTGAAAAGCTGTCTATCAGTGCACAAACTGAAAACATTTGGTCTAAATGCTCGCTGTCGCACACTGATGAAGACAAAAAAGTTAACATCTCTATGGCTCATGTGCATGTAATATCTCATTTGGGGTGAATGAAAAAAGTGTCCTTGAAAAATGTGGCTTATTGACAGATGTGTTGGGTGAAGACTTGATAGGAAGAGCTAAGATCAAATTATGTGACTGTATAGCAAATTCAACTTTGTGGAAGTATAAATAATCACCACTGACAGTAAGGTCAGTAAAATTGGCTTTGCTTCTCAAATAACAATTTTTCTTGCCATTTGTGTCTCAAAATACAGCTAGAATGTGACCACTTAAATTGAAACCAACAAGCTTGTTTTAAATTTAGTGATGAAAGCCATAAAAAATGGATTCAAACACCGATTTTTATCATATTTAGCAAAATGACTTGCAAGCTTTAGGAGAATCATTTTAAGAGCTAAAAAGGGTCACAGGCCAAAATCATTGCTCTTTCACTTTTCTCCACCTTAAATTACTGTGCCGACAGTCTTGCATAAATTAGGGACTTAATACAAGACATGTCTTGTAAGTATACACATTTCTGAGGTGTAAAAGCTTAATAGTCTCAGTGCATGATGAAAAGCTTCACAAATTTAGTGCTGCTGACCCGTAGACCCCCTAAATTACCTATTTCTATTGATTCATTTCATTCCATTTGGCTTGTCTCGCAGGGTGATTTAATTGAGGTCAGAGAGTAGCTTGTGAACAGTTCAGGACATTTCATTAATAACAGTGAGAGAAGTGCAGTGTGAACACAAGAACAGACTTAAATACATTAACACTGAAAGACTATTATCAAATTATGTGCAGCCCAGCTAAACCTGCAGTTTTGAACGTTGAATGTTTTTCTTTATCTTCACTCAGTGCTGAACTGTTAAAAACTCTTAATATGTCATATATGGAGAGAAAAAAAAAACTAATAGAGGAAAATAGTTATCATACATGATTGGTATCAAAATCTTAAATCCTGAAATTTGTTATTAAAAAAAAAGAAAGAAAATAAAAACAACGACAGAGTAGCCCATATTTACAAAATCTGCAAAAGTAAAGCAAAGTCAAAATGCACATAGCACAGGATCAGGATATCCTCTGCCAAAAGTCTGTGCATGTAAATCCTGTAGATATAGGAGCAAGCGTGTGATTTACGTTTCAAACAGAAGTCAGATCATTCTTTCCACAGGAGCCCCTCAGTCCTAATCGATTATACAGCACCAAGGAAAGTGCTGATGCTGGAATAATCTTTGAGATTTAGGAAGTTCCTCCTATTGTGTTTTTATGCCTCTTTTTGATTTAAGATGTGGGTATAGTAAACATGCTTGATGCCGAGATTTAGCATGAATCGCTGAAGTCACAATCAGTGAAAAAAGTCATTCTGATGTCACAGTCAGTGGGGAAAATACTCATTATGATGTCATATTCACTGGGAACAGAATGATTTATGACAATCATAATCAGTGGAAAAAATGACTAATTATGTTGTCATGACCACTAGGAACAGAATGAATAATGATGTCATAATCAATGGGAAAGTAACTAATGATGTCATAATCAATGGAAACACAACTAATGCTAATATCATAATGAGTAAGAACACTGTTCTTGTGTTGTAATTCTGGTGTTGTAATTAGTGGGAAAATGACCCATTTCTGATGTCATGATGACTGAGAACAGAGCTAATGAGCAAAGCAAACACTGAAGGAGGCATTTCTTCATACAAAAATAAAATGGGCTCTAAAGTTTGCAAAGAAAGTCTAATTGTTTTGTTTTAACAACATTCGAATCATACTGATATAAATACAGTGCGATCACAGCTCTCATATTCAGAGTGTACAGGTAGCACTTTGGTGCCTAATTGAATGGATAAGACAGTCCGATTTAGTTTAACAAACAGATCTAATTAAATGAACCTTCCAATTAAATAATTAACAGCAGTAAGGTAGAGCAGAATGGTGAATCAGAAATAGATTGTGCGGCAGCTTGTATTCTTTCCAAATCACACTCTTGATTTGCTCGTGGGAGGTGAGGAGTTTTTCACCTGCACAGGAAATACTGTAAACGTCTGTCATTGTAGTTTGATTAAAATATGTTGTGCATTATAAATGTTTGCAAACAAACAAGTTTAGAGATGGTTTAGGGAAACAAATCATTTGATGTAGCAGAATGGTTTTAATTAAATTAAATGAGGAAGAGTTGTGTCATGTCAAGATGTAAGTTTAAGTGGGCTCAATCAGTGGGAAATACTTGTGCAATTTACATTTTAAATCAAATTTGATCATCAATGAAATCATTATGATAGATTAAAAAAATACATGGTTAATTTTTTTAGCAAGGATGCATTAAATTGAAGGGACAATCAAGACATGTATTGCTATTTGAAATAAATTAGGTGCTTCCCAAATCATGTATTTACACACTATTCTACAACATTTTGTAGTACGGTTGTAACAAGGAGTCGGAGGCGTTCGGATCCATATGCAGCATTTATTAAACAGAATGGTCAAACAGGCAGAGATCAGGAATGGCGTCAGGTGTGTCAGGGATAACCAGAATCGTAATCAGAAACAAGCAGGGATCGGGACAGGCAGCGGAGAATCAGAGTCGGAATAAACAGTCCAAAGGTCAAAACACAGGAATAATAAACACAGGGAAAACGCTCGGAAATGTCAGACTGGCTAAACAAGACTTCGCAGTGAGTGAGAGTGAGTGTGCTGCTTTTATGTGTGTGTGTAAATGAGGTGCAGGTGTGGCAAGGAAATTGGCTGATGAATGAGGTGCAGGTGTGGCAGGGTGATTGTGATGCAGTGACTCATGGGTAATGTAGTTCGGGTGTGGTGCAACAGTTTGAGAGGTGCTAGTGTCCAAGTGACAACTGGTGGTGAATGGGTGGAATGGTCCTGACTGGAGTGCCCTCTACTGAAGCTCATGGGCACTCCATCTAATGATCGTGACAACGGTATAAACAGTAGTTTGTTCACAATGAAATTTCCAAAAAGAAAAAGTGCACTTTAAAAACTCAGATGATGCAATTATGCAAATATCAACAAAAAACAATAAAACAAAAACAAAGTGTGGAATGTTGGACACTTCATGCACTCAACTTTCATGGCTTTAATTACTTATCAAAGGGGGAGGGGCTATCAGACTCCGATTATGAATGACAAAATTCATACACTATATGGTTGAGTACACAGTGAGTAAGTGCATAGTGTATAGTGTGACATATATGGCACAGCTATTGATAATAATGAGAAATGTTTCTTAAGCACAGAATCAGCATATTAGAATGATTTCTGAAGGATCATGTGACACTGAAGACTGGAGTAATGATGCTGATAATTCAGCTTTAGGAATAAATTATATTTTAAAGTATATTAAACAGTTCTTTTACATTGTAATTTTTTTATTGTAATTATTATTATTATTTCACAATATTACCGTTTTACTTTTAAGCACTTTAATGCAGCTTTGGTGAACATAAGAGACTTTCAAAAACAACAACAACAACAATAACAAATAAATCTTACACATCCTAAACTTTACAATGGAAGTATACAAGACCTACTGAATTTTCTTTAACATACAAAATACAATTATTATTATTATTAATATATTTAGCCTAAAATTGTTTATTTTTCTACAAATCTCTCAGTCACTGACATCTGATTGGCTCTAAATATATGATCACATGACAATACATTGTGCTTAATAGCAGTTTACTAGCTTAAGGGAATGCCACAGCTTATCCATGAACATCTTTTTTTTTTTTGCCCTTTATTATTGCAAATATAACTTAACATGAATGCTACACAGCAGTGATCTAGCCATGCCTGTACCTCAAGCCTTTTCAAGAGGTGATCAGCAATTATTTAGACAACAGTTCAACTTACAATTAAGATAAAATAAAATATCTAGATATTCGTTTTAACCCCAAATGATTCCATGTCACTTCAAAAAAGGAGGCAGACAAAAGCAGAAATTAAAACAAAAGTTTGCTGACTCTGGTCCTCAGATAATCATCTCCTTTCATCCCTCCTGTGGGTTTCTCTGGCCTTGATGCTATCGTGTCTATCTCCACTTTGGCAGTACAAGGAGTGAACAGCTTGTATTACAAACTGAATCAATAAGAAGGGAGAAGATCAGTTTCAGAATGATTCAGAGAGTTCCACCTCTCTGATGACAGCCATTTGACATCTTATCGCACATCGTGTTTTCTCCAAGAAAAAGGCGATAACAGGGACGTACTGTATCTACAGGATGAAAGGACACTGAAGCCTTAGCAAGAGACAAAAACAAGGGATCTTCTATAAAAAAAAATCAAACATTTCAGTTTTCAGTTTAAAAGTTTGAAAGCACTTTGATATATAAACTATTGAATATATAATATGCCGAAAACAATTGGTGTGAGATATGGCAGTTATTTTTAAGTGAAAACTGCACTGAATTCACCTCCTCAAAGGGAAATACTGAATTAAACACGAAATTTTAAAGCAGAAGGTCTGAAAAAGTATTTTCTTAATACAAAAATAAATAAATAATAATAATAATAAAAATTGGCAAGTGTGCCAAAATGTTAGTTTAAGGCCCTGCGTACAACTATATTTGACCTACACATTTTTGTGTTCAAGTATATTTAAAGTAAAATCTCATTCAAACATTACTTTAACAGTCAGAATATTTTGAACATTTCTTTGTCTGGCTGAATGTATGTGTAAATGACGACTTCACTAAAGTACATCTTTCCCTCTCTTTCCATTTCTCTCTTTGTAGCTCACCTGGATATTGACTTTCCAAGCTGTCTTTGCTCACCACCTCTTTGCACTAGGATGGCCCGCAGCAAGGACTCACTCCAGAACACTTCATTTTGTTTTGTACTCATTACTTTTTTCATGCTGCACGGCAAACTCTAATCATCCCGAGCTTACGCGGAAGCTTTCAAACAGCCACCGTTCATCTTCCTGTTTACAGGTGAATGGTCTCTTGCCTTATCTTTAATCACTTTCTGGCAGAGGAGGGCAAGGTCGCATTGGACCTTATGACAAACTATCTCCCTGAGCACTCCTCTTTGTGTCCTGGCTAAAATTAGAAAGCAATATGCAGTTTGTTTCAATTATAGATTCAAATCTAAAGTGGTGTCTTTTATTATGCCGTGCCTGTTTAATTTGAAGAGGGGATGGAAATGGTCTTCGGAGACAGAGAGGTGTGTGTGGTAATGTCTGGATAATAGAGGCAGAAGACGGAGCAGTGTCGTTCTGCTTACCTTGAACTGTGTCTACGGTGAACAGTGAGTTCAGCATGCTCTGGGAAGCTTCCTGTGTTGGCGGGATGGTGCTACAGCGGCGGTCGTTCCAGTATCCAGTGGGTTGCACACTTCAGGCAGCACTATCCCTTGTCGTGTGGCAAGCACTGAAAGAGCATTTTCTAAAAGAGCAAATTTTCTCTAAAAGACCTTCACGGGTGCGTCTTTTTAAAGACAACGGGTCGACCTTTTAAGGATGCCGTTTCACCCGTGCGTTTCTGGGTGCGGTCGTTACCTGGCACCGGGTGATGGACACGATCGCTGCCTCACGTGTCTGGGCGCCAAGCACGCTGAGGTGGCTTTCGTGGATGCGTCATGTTCCCATTGCGGGAAGATGACCATCTCGGAGCTTCGAACCAGGCTCCGCTACCTTCAGGGGGACGGAGTCCCGCTGCCTCTGCCGCGATCTGGGGCTCGTTCTGGCGGACAGACGAGGTCCACTTCCGGTAGTGGCTCGGGCGGTTTGAGGGTTACAGTGGTGGCAAACCCCGCAGGGAACCAAACCTCTGGGGCCACCACTCCTCTTGCACCCCCGATCCAGTGGAGCAGCCCACGGATCGCGCTGGGCCCTCTACAAGGAGCGTACCAGTGGTATCCAGTGGGCCTCCCCCCGAATTGATGTCGATCTCAGCATCGGAGGGAGAGCTGTCAGACGAAGATTTGGCTGCGCTGCCGCCCTCTGGGATGGTGGCAAGGCCTGAGTCGGACCCCGAAATGTCAGCTATGCTTTTCTGGGCCACCGAGAGGGTAGGGCTCGAGTGGAATCCTCCACTGCGTCCCGAGCCCTCGCGGCTGGATGATTGGTTTCTCGGGGTGGCGCAAGCTGGTTCTCAGCACCCCACCCCAGTGCCTTTCTTTCCGGAAGTGCATGACGAGCTCACCAGGTCATAGACGGCACCTTTTACTGCCAGAAACCGGCCGGTGGGCTCCTCCTCCCTCACCACCCTTGATGGCGTCTTGCTGGCTTCTGCGGACCATCAGCCTCGGCTATGCGATTCAGTTCTCCCGGCGCCCCCCTCAAGTTCCGCGGTATCCGCTTCACTGAAGTGAAAGCGTCTGATGTCCCTGTCTTGCGGGAAGAGATTGCAGTCCTACTGGCGAAGGACGCGATAGAGCCGGTCCCTCCAGCCGATATGAGGACGGGGTTTTACAGCCCCTACTTCATTGTACCCAAGAAAGGCGGTGGGTTACGACCGATATTGGATCTGCGAGTTTTGAATCGGGCCCTCCATTGGCTACCATTCAAAATGTTGACACAGAAGCGCATTTTTGGGTGCGTCCGTCCCCAAGATTGGTTTGCAGCGATCGACCTGAAGGACGCGTACTTTCATGTGTCCATCCTTCTGCGCCACAGACCTTTTCTGCGGTTTGCGTTCGAAGGACGGGCATATCAGTACAAGGTCCTGCCCTTCGGGCTGTCCCTGTCTCCCTGTGTCTTTACGAAGATCGCGGAGGCAGCTCTCACTCCCCTCAGAGAGCAAGGTGTTCGCATACTCAACTACTTAGACGATTGGCTGATACTAGCACAGTCTCGGGATCAGTTGTGCGAGCACAGGGATGTGGTGCTCCGGCACCTGAGCCTGCTAGGCCTTCGGGTCAACTGGGAGAAGAGCAAACTCTCGCCGAGGCAGAGGATCTCTTTTCTTGGTATGGAGTTGGATTTGGTCGAACAGACAGCACGCCTCACAGAGGAACGTGCGCGGTCGGTGCTAACCTGCTTGAATACGTTCAAGGCAGGACAGTGGTCCCACTGAAACTCTTTCATAGACTCCTGGGACATATGGCGGCCACGGTGGCACTTAGACCGCTCGGCCTATTACATATGAGACCGCTCCAGCACTGGCTTTTTTTCAATTGTCTTGAGTTGCTAGCAGTAAACCTTGCCTTGAACCGTCTCAAAGGTCTCTTACGAGGCAAGCATGTGCTGGTCCGAACGGATAACACTGCGACCGTTGCGTACATCAACCGACAAGGTGGTCTGCGCTCCTGTCGCATGTCGCAACTCGCTCGCCACCTCCTCCTTTGGAGTCAGAAGGTTCTGAGGTCACTTCGTGCCATTCACATTCCAGGCCGGCTCAATCGTACAGCCGACGAGCTGTTTCGAGCAATGCTCCCAGGAGAATGGCGACTCCATCCCCTGACGGTCCAGCTGATTTGGAGATGGATCAGAGCCGCTCAGGTAGACCTGTTTGCTTCTCCAGAGACCTCTCACTGCCAGTTGTTCTACTCCCTGACCGAGGGAACTCTCGGCACGGACGCACTGGCACACAGCTGGCCGCGGGACCTACTCAAGTATGCATTTCCCCAGGTGAGCCTTCTCGCACAGACATTGTGCAAAGTCCGGGAGGACGAGGAGCAAGTCTTGCTAGTAGCGCCATATTGGCCTACTCGGACCTGGTTCCCCGAACTAGTGCTCCTCTCGACAGCCCCTCCTTGGCCGGTTCCTCTGAGGAGGGATTTACTTACTCAGAGACGGGGCACCATTTGGCACCCGCGTCCAGACCTTTGGAAACTCCATGTCTGGTCCCTCGACAGGACGCAGAGGTTCTAGGTGACCTACCCCATGAGGTAGTGAACACCATCACTTTGGCAAGAGCACCGTCTATGAGACACGTTTATGCCTTGAAGTGGAACCTGTTCATTGAGTGGTGTTCTTCTCGCCGAGAAGACCCCCAAAGATGCCCGATTGCGGTCATGCTATCCTTTCTGCAGCAAGGGTTGGAGCGAAGGCTGTCTCCCTCCACCCTCAAAGTCCAGGTTGCCGCTATTGCTGCGTACCATGACCCCGTGAATGGGAAGTCTCTGGGTAAGCACGACCTCATCGTCAGGTTCCTTAGAGGGGCCAGGAGGTTAAATCCTTCCCGGCCCCCCTCTATACCCCCTTGCGACCTGACTCTAGTGCTTAAATCACTACAGCAGGGCCCATTCGAGCCTTTGCATTCAGTTGAGCTAAAGTTTCTTTCATTGAAAACTCTGCTTCTGCTTGCACTGGCCTCCATCAAGAGGGTAGGGGACCTGCACCTGCGGCTCGTGGCGCCTCGCTGACAGATAATTGTAGAGCTGCGGGTTGGGTGACCCCTAACACGTTCGCTAGGTTCTATAGCCTTCGTGTAGAGCCGGTATCCTCCTGTGTTCTCACCTCAAATGGGTAGTGGCACTGAGAGGCCCCGGTTAGTGTTGGCTTGCTTAAACCGGTCCAGAGTGTCCGTACTGTAGACCCTGTTGAAATCCTCCATCACCCTAAGCAGCTGGACGCGGCGGAACGTCCGGCACCAGACCTTCATGATGAATCCGTGAGAACCATGGAAGGGTGGGTTCCATATTGAGACCTAAGCGGTACTCATATGTGTATAGTCCACAGTATAGCTTAGAGCCCGTGTTTCCCTGGCAGACTTCTGCCTTCCCAAGAGGGTTTTAATCACCTCAGATTTCTCTGTATACTCCTAAACGGATGCTATATGTGTATTTGTCCCCGAGACCTCCTTCGGGAAGGATGGGGCTTCCGCAGTCAAACAGTGTATAAAAAGAAATAATAATTATTATTTGAATTAACAAGTAATAATTATTTTTATAAAATTATTAGATATAAAAAAGCTGATTTTCTAAGTGAAATTGGTATGGTTTATATGTTTCATCAATTTCTTTTAAAAATATAAAAATGTTTTAGAAAATTAAATGTAATAATATTAATAACTAAATATTAAAGGCTATTACTTAAAATTATGTATAATAATATAATTATTATTTTCAAAAACATTATTTATTAGAAATTATTTGCAATACAAAGTAGTGTACTTTATAATTTTTCTTAATGTCCTTTTTTTTTAATTAAAACTTCATTGTAAAAAGAACCTCAATGATGCTGTTGATTTATGAAAAGTGCTTCATATTTTCTGACGAAATTACTTCTGTGATTGATGCAATAAGGAGAAGAATCTTTATTGAGATGCAGCCTAAATGCTACTGCTGTTGTTATTAGGGCTGGGTATTGATTCAGATGTGTCGATTCGATTTTGATTAGAAAGCTCTCAATTCAATTAGATAAGATTTTTTATTTTTTTTAATCACATTTAGTGAATATAGTTTTAATACAAATGCCAATGATATTTCAAAAATATTTACAGTAAACATCAATTTAAACCTATTATTTTTTTTTATTTTTTTTTTTTTAACAACAATAGGGCCCTATAAAATGTTTTTCTTAATTTTTCTGGTATTTATCTGGTATAATTTTTCTTAATTTATCCTAATCAAATGAAAAATCCTTTTTTTTTGGCAAACAAAATGCTGCACAACAGAGGTTTACTGTTAAAATTAAAAAGTAAACTAATGTGATTTTTATTTTTTAAATAAATAATTATTAATATTTATTATTATTAGATGTAGTAGCAGTAGTAGTAGCATTGTTGTTACATTGAGTCTTGCTGTGTATGTGATATGACGGTAGTTTTGTCAAATTAAACGGTAATGAAATGACTCTCAGAGCTGCTGAGGATGATATTTGTGTATTCATATCATCATAGTGAGGCTAGTAAGTATGTAGTAAACAAAACAGTGTGTCGCATCATCTACCATTCATTCATTCATTGCGGAAGTTATGGCACCTTTACGCGTGATGTCAAATGATTCTGCAGATTTGTAGTATTACTATAAATTTCACCTGAGCATTGCAAATCACACATATTGCTTTGATCTTGGTTCGTGTCAACAGTATCTCCGCCATGATAAGCACTGAATGAGTGACAGGCTTTCTGTTGTAACATTGTGTGGGGTAAATAAGAGGGTGACATCTAGTGGAGAAAACTAATGTTAAGATTTACATTAATCAGATCTTGTTTTAAATGTTTGCCGAAATAAATTCGGGAAAAGACAGATTTATGGCCATGATAAGTGTACTGTCCCTGTCTGTGTGTGAGCTAGGTGCGTGAACACAGACTCAACAGCAAGCCAAACTCGTTTCCACGAGCCAGGACGCGAGCGCCTTGCTCCTTTATTTTCCAACGTTGCAAGTGAAAATCGAGTAAAACTGTAATAAACAGAATACAAACATACTTAGGAACCTGCCTAGCAAGTACAAGATATAACTTTCACCATTTACCAACTTTAAACAGTCACGTTAGCTTAATAGAAAATGTACAATAACCAGCACGCTAACAGAGTATGAGTTAGCTAATTAGCAAAAGACGAACGTCAACAACGCAACGTGGCCACTAACATACATTCTCGAGTTGACGCCACATCGCGCTCATTAAGTTTACCTCTACACAAAAACATACAATATACATCATCACTCAAGTTAGACACTTACAGACATTGCCGCCTTACGAGTGTGGGACAAACAAAACTCGGGAGCGAAACATCAGAAATATCCCGACGCTCTCCATCTGTGTAACATTACGGTTCTGGCAAGCTCAAGGACCGGAGGCTCATGGGATCGCCCATACGTAAACAGGAAGGTCATGTCAAAATAAAAGCTCTTTCAAAATAAAGACTCTTCTTACATTACAAAATACCTGTGTCTCTTTTCTTATAATAAACAAAATAATTATCAAGCATGAAATTGAACTTATAGCAAAAAAAACAATTCACAAACTGAGGACAGAACACTCCCCGTCTGGCATAATGCCACTACTCAACTTGTCTTTATATACTTTCCTTGTTTCTCCTTTTCAGTGCACGTCTGTTCAGTCTTTTTCAAGGAGAAGGATGACGTCCGAGATGGGCCGCAGATAAGTCTTTGAAGTGCCCTGAGATGCGGTCTGCACCTCAACTTTGCGGACTCGTCCATCGCTGCTCGGAGAGGCCGATGTGACCAAAGCCATTGGCCACTCGTTCCTTGGTGCTTGAGTCTGTTTCAACAGCACAATGTCTCCAGTTTGTAGGTTGCGCTGATTTCTGTGCCACTTGCGTCTTGAGTGGAGAGTGCTTAAGTACTCAGTTCTCCAACGGCCCCAAAACTCGTTTGCCAGTGCTTGCACTTGTTTCCACTGACCTCTCAGGAGATCTTTACTGGTGAAGTCTCCAGGTGGAGCATGTAGGCCTGGCTTTTGGGTCAAGAGCATAGCAGGGGACAGCAGAATAGGCGAGGAGGGGTCTGATGAGATGGGAATCAGCGGCCGTGCGTTGATAATTGCTGATATCTCTGCCATCAAGGTACACAGGACCTCGTGCGTCAGGTGAGTATGCTTGTTTTGCAAAAGCATAGAGTCTAGTATTCTGCGTGTGACCCCAATCATACGTTCCCATACTCCCCCCATGTGGGAGGCGTGCGGCGGATTGAACTCCCATGTGCAGTCTTTGCTGTGGAGATAACTCAGGATTTCGGTCTGCTTTTCCTCAGGACGCTCCATGCCCAGCTCTGCACTGGCGGCTATGAAGTTCGTCCCCCTGTCTGATCTGAGCTGCTTTGCCGGGCCTCTGATGGCAAAGAATCTTCGCAATGCATTAATACAGCTTGTGGCATCCATTGACTCTATGACTTCAATGTGTACCCCCCTGGTGTTCATGCACGTGAACAGAATGGCCCACCTTTTGCTCTGCGCTGTACCTCCTCGAGTGCGTCGGGTCATCACTGTCCACGGTCCAAATACGTCCAGCCCTACGTATGAGAAGGGTGGGGAGGTGTCGAGCCGCTCTGGAGGGAGGTCAGCCATTTTCTGCACTTCCAGCTTCCCTCTGAGCTTACGGCATGTCACACAATGATGAAGGGTAGAACTCACCAGTCTCTTGCCACCGACAATCCACAGTCCAGCTGCTCTGATAGCCCCTTCTGTGAACTGTCGCCCCTGGTGTTTCACTTCAGCATGATGGTGTTCTACAAGCAGCTTGGCTACATGGCTATACTTAGGGAGGATAATTGGGTGTTTTACCTCGGAGTCAAGAGAAGCATTTCTAAGACGCCCTCCAACCCGTAGCAGACCGTCGCTCATGTAAGGGTCAAGGGTCAAGAGCTGACTCGAGTTAGAGACTTCTCTGTTTGCTTGAAGAGCAGCGTATTCATCTGGATATGCATCTCTCTGAACAGTCTCTAGTATGAGCCTCTTAGCTGCTGCACGCTCCTCAGGAGTGCGAGGCCCACTGCACTGATGCCAGCCTTTGCATGTGTGCTGTGGTGTGTCTGTTGTGTCTGCCTTGTGCGAACGCACCTGATGTTTCAAGTAGGAAACAGCTCTCAGCAGAGACTTCCATGTGGAAAAGCGCTGGAATCTCTCAGAAGTAACTCTCTTAGGTTTGAGGTGGGTAGCTAGAGCGGTCACCTGTGGTCTAACTTCCACATCTGCTTCAGGATCTATCAATCCAAAGTGATCACGTTTCTCCATCTCTGGAGGCTTGTAGAGGAAGTCGGGCCCTTTAAACCACATTGTGTCCATGAGCTGTGATGCTGCTACAGATCTGGTGGCTAAGTCCGCTGGGTTCTGTTCCGAAGGGACGTAATGCCACTGATCTGGGGATGTTGTCTGGCGTATACGATGCACACGGTTGTGCACGTACACATAGAAGCGCTTTGAGTCATTACAGATGTATCCGAGGACCACCTTGCTGTCGCAGTAGAATTTAACAGCGTCTGGCTTGAAGTCCAGTTCGTCTAAGATCAGCTCTGCCATCTCAGTTGCCAGAACAGCTCCACAGAGCTCGAGGCGTGGGATTGTGGGTTCTGGTTGTGGTGACAGCTTAGCCTTCCCTAGCACAAATCCAACCTCACAATGGCCCTCTACAGTGACAGCTCTCAAGTAGGCTACTGCCCCTATAGCCCAGTTCGAGGCATCAGAGAAAAGGCACAGTTCTGTGTATTTGGCTTTTGAGAGTGACATCTTCACATAGCAGCGAGGGACATTGAGGTTACTCAGCTTCTCAAGTGAGGCTTTCCACTCTTCCCATCTGCTTACCTTTTCATCTGGCAGAGGAGTGTCCCAATCCTGAACTCCGCTGGACAGCTCTCGTAGCAACAGTCTGCCTCTGATGGTCACTGGCGTTGCCAGACCCAGGGGGTCAAAGATGCTGTTAATGACTGACAGCACACCGCGCCGGGTGTAAGGTTTGTCAGCTACGGCGACCTTGAAGGTGAACATGTCTGTGCTGATGTCCCATCGTAGGCCTAAGCTCCTCTGTACAGGCAGGGTCTCGTCGTCCAGACCTAAGTCTTTGATGCCTGTGGCCAGTTCTTCAGGCTCAAAGGCTTTCATCACAGCGACGCTGTTTGAGGCAATGTTTGCCTCTGCGAGTGATGCACATGTTCGCTTCATCAGGTCGATGGCTGCTGACTTTGTGGGCAGGGATACGAGCCCGTCGTCCACGTAAAAGTGTCTATCAACAAACTGCTTAGTGTCTGCGCCGTACCTTGACTCACCTCTCTGAGCAGCTCGTCGCAGGCCGTAGATGGCAACCGCCGGGGACGGGCTATTGCCAAAGACATGCACACGCATGCGATATTCTTGAATCTCTTTCGAGAAGTCATTGTCTTCGTGCCACAGGAATCTCAGGTAGTCTCTGTGGTCGTGTCGCACCAGGAATCCATAAAACATCTGTTGGATATCAGCAGTGACTGCGATGAGGTCCTTTCTAAACCGTATCAGCACACCCAGGAGAGAATTGTTTAGGTCGGGGCCTGTGAGCAGCACTGAGTTGAGGGAGACACCATGCTGTTGGGCGCTTGAGTCAAACACGACTCGTATCTGCCCTGGCTTTTGAGGATGGTACACCCCGAAAATGGGCAGGTACCAGCATTCCTGTTTCTCTTGGATGGGCGATGCCCTCTCTGCATGCTTGTTCTCGAACAACTTGTCCATGAAGGAGGAAAACTGCTGCTTCATCTCAGCATTCTTGTTCAACGTGCGTCTCAAAGAATTGAGGCGTGACAGAGCTTGCTCTCTGTTGTTGGGGAGCGGAGGACGAGGGGACTTAAATGGCAACGGAGCTACCCAGTTATTCTCTTTATCCTGATGGAGTTCCTTTTCCATAACGCTCAAAAACAGTTCATCCTCAAAGGACATGGCACTCTTATTGTCATTGTCTGTTCTCTGGAAGACTGTGAGCCCGAGCTGTTCTTCAGCTGACTTAGGCTTTGTCATATGTGCAGAGTGGCCATACCTGTGCTCCCCGCCGTAGCTCAGTCTTTCTTTCACGCAGATGCTATTGTGGCAAGGAGTGAGGAGTGACGGACGTCCATTCTGGAGAATGTGGGTTCTGAAGGTGTTCACGGTTGGCTTGTGAGCATTGTCGATACACACTTCACCTATTATCACCCAACCTAAATCTAAACGCTGGGCAAAGGGTGCGTTGTGGGGCCCATTGACTTGATCTCTCACCTTGTGTGCACGAATCATGTCTCTCCCTAGCAGAATCATCATCTGGGCGTCAGGATCCAGCTTGGGAATATGCAGAGCGATGTGTCTGAGGTGAGGGTGTGCGAGGGCGACCTCTGGTGTCGGGACTTCAGACTTGTTGGTCAATATCTCGTTGCACTCGATGAGTGGCGGTAGATCAAGGCACACACCTCCATTCACTGCTTTGATTTGAAAGCCAACTGCTTTTCTTCCGGTCATCTCAGTCGTGCCGGCGCATGTTCTCATCAGATATGGTGACGGGCTGCTGTTGACCCCAAACAGCTGGAAAAATTCAGAGCGTGCCAAGGAGCGGTTACTTTGATCGTCGAGTATGACGTATATCTTGATGGCGCGTTCTGGTTGACCTTGAGGGAAGACGTGCGTCAGGCATACCTTTGAGCAGGAGCGTGGAAGACTGTTTAGGCCGCAGACCTTGGTGCACTGCGATCTCACTTCCACGGGAACACTGGCTGGCTGTGCCTCTGCGCCTGGTTGGACAGACGACGGAGGTGGTGGCTGAGAGGTATCAGGATGCATTGCTGAGCAGTGTCTTTCGCTCTCACACTCACCGCATTTCAGTGTCGTCTGGCAGTCCCTGGCAAGGTGGTTTGGGGTACAGCATTTATAACAGCGTTTGTGTTCTTTAAGAATGTCTTTTCGTTCTTGCAGTGTTTTCATTCTGAATGACCTACATTTCTCTAACGGATGTGTTTTCTTATGCACAGGGCAATATCGAGCTGGATCAATGTCTTTCTTTTCAGCGTCTGTGGCGCTTTTGGTGTCTGCGTCAACTGTAGCAGACACGTCTGTCTTGTGAACAGATACAGCAGTCTTGAATCCACTTTGCTTGAATGGAGTTTTCTCACCTTTGCTGTATGACTGGCTGTAGCTTGACAGGGTGAAACTTGGGTCATTGCGGGCTTTAGCCTGGCTGTTGATGAAGTCAACGAAGAACGAAAAAGGAGGAAAAGTCACTCTGTGTTGCTCTTTGAAGCGGGAGCCTGTGGTGAGCCATTTTTCCTGCAGGCCAGGAGGCAACTTCTCGACTATGGGCTTTATCCCACGAGGAGTATCGAAGTAGGCCAGCCCGGGGAGATAACCGTCGTCCTTAGCTGCCAGCAACTCCATAAGAAGATCACTGAGCTCTCTCAATTTTGCATTGTCTTTAGCAGACAGACGTGGAAAGCTATCCAGTCTTTTGAACAGCGCATTCTCCACTATCTCTGGTGTGCCGTAGCATTCCTGCAGTCTCTGCCAGGACAGATGGAGGGCAGCTTTGGGGTTAGTGACATGAACAGCGCGAATCCTTTTCACGTGCTCCGATGACTCTTTACCTAGCCACTTCACGAGGAGGTCTAACTCTTCACTGTAGGCGAGCCCCAAGCCCTGTGTTGCATTGTAGAATGACGACTGCCATGCGCGGAAGTTCTCTGGTGAGTCGTCGAACTTGGTAAGGCCAGTGGTCACTAATTCTCTGCGTGCTAGGAACTTGGCGAAATCTCTCATGGGTGGAGAGTCAGGGCAAAGAGGAGGCTGATCATGTCCGTATGGACTGTGTGACGGTTTTGAGGTTGGGGATTGTTCAGCTGCATGTGCGGGCTCATGTGCAAAGGGTCTGAAGTCTCTGAGTGGGGGCTTTACCTCTACAGTTCCATGTGCTGACTGACATGGAGGACTGTTCACTGTGTGCTGCATTTCATAGTGATGCGGTGAGGAAGAAGACTGTACGCTAATACGTGGCTGGCTTTTAACATACTCTTCGGTGCGCTGTCGAATCACTTGTGGCGGAACCACACTTCTTAGACTTTGTACATCTTCATTCCCCATAGCTACAGCTGCTTCTAAGACTTCAGCTTCAACCCGCGCCGCCTCTGCATCCCTTTCATACGCCAATGCCTCCAAATCTGCTTCTAATGTGGCCTTTTGCAGATCTAGCTTAGCTTGTTCCTTTTTCATTTCTACCTGTCGCTTAGCATAAGATACCTTGGTGAGCGCTGCTTCAGCTGCGGCTCTAGCTTTGGCGGCAGCCTCCATGACAGAAGATCTTGAAGAGGACGAGCGTTTTGAGCTGGCTCTCGAGTGAACCGAAGACTTTGAAGACGATGGACGTGGTAGCGGGCTTGCTTCAGGCTTTGTTTCATCTCTAGATTTCGTTTCAGACGCCATGTTGGAGTTCTTGCGTTATCCCTTGCACCCACGCTGGTTGTCTTTTTACTGTACTGTCCCTGTCTGTGTGTGAGCTAGGTGCGTGAACACAGACTCAACAGCAAGCCAAACTCGTTTCCACGAGCCAGGACGCGAGCGCCTTGCTCCTTTATTTTCCAACGTTGCAAGTGAAAATCGAGTAAAACTGTAATAAACAGAATACAAACATACTTAGGAACCTGCCTAGCAAGTACAAGATATAACTTTCACCATTTACCAACTTTAAACAGTCACGTTAGCTTAATAGAAAATGTACAATAACCAGCACGCTAACAGAGTATGAGTTAGCTAATTAGCAAAAGACGAACGTCAACAACGCAACGTGGCCACTAACATACATTCTCGAGTTGACGCCACATCGCGCTCATTAAGTTTACCTCTACACAAAAACATACAATATACATCATCACTCAAGTTAGACACTTACAGACATTGCCGCCTTACGAGTGTGGGACAAACAAGACTCGGGAGCGAAACATCAGAAATATCCCGACGCTCTCCATCTGTGTAACATTACGGTTCTGGCAAGCTCAAGGACCGGAGGCTCATGGGATCGCCCATACGTAAACAGGAAGGTCATGTCAAAATAAAAGCTCTTTCAAAATAAAGACTCTTCTTACATTACAAAATACCTGTGTCTCTTTTCTTATAATAAACAAAATAATTATCAAGCATGAAATTGAACTTATAGCAAAAAAAACAATTCACAAACTGAGGACAGAACAATAAGCACTAAATGAGTGACAGGCTTTCTGTTGTAACATTGCGCGGGGTAAATAAAGATGGTGACATCTAGTGGAAAAAAACTAATGATAAGATTCACATTAATTAGATCTTGTTTTAAATGTTTGCCGAGATAAATTCGGGAAAAGACAGATTTACGGCTTTTGAGAATCGATATCGAATCGACGTCATTAAAAAAAAAACGATTAATCCAAAAATATTTTTTTTTTCCCCCAGCCCTAATTGTTATGCAAACTTGTCCATTCCCAATAGCGTCCCATGTTAGTTACTTTTATTTATCATGCCTCAAGAAGGAAATAAATTGGAGTAAAGTGAAACTTGATTCACATTTCAATACACTACTGTGGCCAGGAGATTGGATTCACATTATCTATCCAAGGAGCTTGGACTCGCATCATCTATCCAAGGAGCGCCTTAATACGGCTCCAATAGCTTTGGCCCTTTTAACTACGGCTACCGTGCATTTCAATAAATCAAGTCCGCCATCTCTTAGGGATAGCGACGTCTGCCCACGCGTAATATCCTGGTCCCACGTGGCTCATCAGCACCTTCTGAAATGTATCAGTCCTCTGCAACACAGCTGTCTGTCGGCCGCCTCCAACCTCCATATAATTGGATTCTAAACACAACTCTGGAGAAATATTATTATTTATTGTGTTAGTGCAGCAACTCCTATTGCTGACAGTATTTTTTCTTTCTCAGTGGATTGTGCAGTTAACCCCTGAACTGTCTGCCAGCTCTCATGTAGAAGAAAGTGTACAGCTTTTAATTTATACTAGGCATACTTTTGCACTTTAGTTTTTGTACTTTTAAATGCAGATTGTTGTGCATACACAGTGAATGTCAGCTTATGTATTTTTGTTTAAACCTATTCCGTTTAGATTGAAGCTAAAATCTGGTTACGTGATAATTAGAAGATGCAGTCCAAAACTGCTAAGCCTCTGTTAACTCTACACTTCGTTCATGAGGAAGCAATTAATATGCAGGAATATCCATTAGCTGTTCCCATTGTGGACAATTACGAGGGTCCCAGTGCGGCGGCTTAATTAAATCCACAAAAATCATGTTGTTTCTGTGAGGTACATCACAACGTTGCAGTAATTTGTTTGTTTCTTGATAAGTCCTCCCAGCAACAACACAGCAAGCGATGCTAGCTGCTGTGCACAGCAGATGCATGGTGACAGATAACAATACCCGGAACTGGCCACATACGTGTCTTACATATATTCAGTGTTTTACAACTTAAGAACAGGAGCATCAATACTTATCAAGACCAGCCATCTGCATCCACTGGAAAAAATAAGAATTTGTGCATTCAGTAGTGATTAATCTCTAAATCACATTAAGCAGTTCTTTTAAATTGCATTACAGGGATTACTTTTATGGAGCTTTTTTGTCATTTGTGATCTTACCAGCCCCCGTCCTAATTCATTTTCATGATACTGAAAACAGTATTCAGGATATTTTTTATAAGAAATCATTCTTGTGTGTTACACACAGGGATGAAAAAAGTGTGAAACAACTTCCATATTGGATAAAACTACTTCTTTAAAATATTCAAATTGACAGTTCATTAAAAAAATTGCTTCAAATGCACCTGATGTGTGAAGCTGAAACATTAATAAAATCAACACTACCATAATATGCATTATCCATCCTAATGCCCAGCGCATTAAATCATTCTCTTAGGGATTCTGTTTAAAGCAAATAGAGCTCTTATGACAACATGGCTGAAAGTGGGTTAATTCGAGGAGAAAATCCTTTGCTGTGTCTCACTAAGGGTTTGATCCCCTCTGGCTCACAGTTCTTTAATGTACTACATTTCATCAGTACAGCAAAGGAAAAGGATTTGATGATTTTGGGATGGAACGACCATTAATGCCCAAAATCCCTCCTATTAGCGGCCAAAGGATGTATGGGACCAAATGTAGTCCCTTAGCTCTCTGAAGACATTAAATGAAATTTCTGCCCTGAAAACCATCATCCCACCCCTCTGATATGAAAATATGTGCAGCTCAATTAACCTACCTTACATGAATGATTCAGATGCCCAGTGGAAAACACACCCTTCATGTGTGAGGTTTACCATCAATCCAGCCTGGCGAATAATCTTGGATACATTAATTAAATAAAAATAGACCTCGAAGTAAAGAAAAAGTCTATATGACAAATTTCTTCCACATTAAACCTAACTAATCCTAGCTGGGGATTCTTTTGAACACGATCAGATATTAAACTCCTTCATTTTCTTTCATTTTTATTAATAAAGCAACATGTTTTGTGCTTCTAATCTTCTAAAGCTATCTCTCTCAACAGGCTGAGTAGTTTGTCCGTCAGCATAAGCCAAGAAAACATTCTTAGCTATATCTTTTCTGTTTCTGCACCTTTCCTAAACATGATTAAAATAATAAAAAAATCCTTCTTTGTGATCTGTCTCTCAAGACTTCTCTTCCAGACAGATTTCTTTGAAGAACAGCAGAGTGTACTTAAGCAAACCTCGAAAGAGTTCTACGCTGAGATCCGCACAAGCCTGGCTTCTCTACGTCTCTACATCCCTGTTCTTAATTAAGCCGAATAAAACGCGTACACCTTCCAGTTCAATGCAAATACAAATTGCTTAAAAATAGATCTTGCATCCCAACACATGTAGGGGATTGCAGTTTACAATTCTATTCCTTCCCCAACTGTAACAGACCACTTGTTTACTAATCCTGTTTACATAAATTAAAGATGTGAAAGCAAACATGAACCATCAGCCTGCTGACCTATTAGACTGATCGGAACTAATGAGAATCCTCCTGCCAATTTCACTCAATACCTACAATCCTCCATTCATCATCAAGGTTGTGAGCGAGGGCTGTATTTGCTCTTAATTCTCATTTCAAACTCATCACTTGACATCTACCACCAATTTTCGGTTAATATACAAACCATTTCAGTGATTGCTTATTGGCCGTATGATGCTTTTACCTATTTTGTTATTGACGTGACAGACAAATTCAAATTCAAATTCAAATGCAAAAAGCTATTCACTCCAGCATTAGTCTTAACAGAGGAATAGTGACTAAAATGAAAGCCTGAATCTAAAGATGGGCCAATGAGCGTAGGACGAGGATTTAAAAATGAATACATAAATAAACACGTTAGAAACAACTGTGGGTGTATCATTATCTATTTCCAAAAGCTTAATTCCAGTCATGTTAAGTGACGCCAACAAAATGACTCACTCTAATATCATCACGTGTCTTTCACCCTTTTGCATGCAATGTGTGACTGCTTCATGAGATCAGATAACAATCTATGGCTGTGTTTTCTCGAACATCTATTAGCCTCAAAAGCCGAACAAGAGCCACAGCAGTGCTGTTTTCAAGACTGCGTCACAGAGAAGAGTTTTATTCTCAAGCGTGGCTCTGCTCCAGGCAGACGCATGCTCTCTCTTCTTACCGCAGCGTTTGCATATGTTTTGCCTGTTTGTGCTGATTGTAATGTGGTCTGATGCTTCACTGAGCATCTACGGTTTCCACCTAAAGTCAGACACGGTCAACTTCAGCCTTAAAGTAAATGGAAATATCTGTCTCCATAGTTCACTGTGGACTAGGACACCACTTATAGCACTGTTAGATATGCCGACATCCTGCCAACAATGGCAAAAATGCTAGATTGAGTCTCCATTTCAGGTATTTCAGATCCTGGATCCTGCCAGAAAATATCTTCTTTGTCTGGTACCCAAAACCCATCAACAGAGTTTTGTCTGGTACCCAATATCAGCGATTAATGCATTTTGTGTAGTACCCAAAACTGTATTAATAGTCTTCTATCAGCCCAAGATGCAGACAGAGGATGTTAAGAAAGAACATAGGTTTATTCTAGAGTTTATACTTTAGTTGTGTCTGTTTTACTGCTCAGTCAGGCTTTGTCTGACCAGCACAAACCCAGCAGTTTAGACTGAAACGAAAGCAATGAAAATGTATGCCTTACAAAATTGTCCTATTATATAAAAAATGCTTACCGATGAAGGCAGATATCCCTTGAAACTACACAATAAGATTGGAAAACAATGAAATAATATATTAAATGATGGATCAATGAATCAATCAATGAAACGATTATATAAATGCAAAATGCTTTTTGATGTTGTTCACTTTCAAACAATAAATGAATGAATGAATATAAAAGAAAAAAAATAACAAAGCACTGCACAAATTGTTGGTTGCTCTCTTGCAGCAACACACAATTTGCTATGAAGAATCTTTAGATTCTTCAGCAACCTCAGTCATCTGTGGGAGATTCTTGAAGACCACAGGTCTGATCTTGGGATGAAAGAAGCTTGTGTTTTGGGTATATGCTTTTTCCATACAAAGAAGCAAGTACAGAGATCCTTGATTCTGGTTACCTGAAGGTAGAAAAGACCCATTTGACATCTTTCACTGATCTGCTGTTAAAAAATGTGCCGACTAGGAAGAGCACATTTGTTGAGCCAATTCTCTTAGCATTAGTCAGTTGCAAAGTTTCTTTACGCGGTCAACTGTGGGGGCTTCACGAATACAAATGTCTCTTGCCAAAATGTGTCTCAGACACAGAGGAGACTGATGGCTTTAATATCACTTCCACCATGAAATGGCCAATCTAATCACATTTCGCCAAACCACAGTTTTTATTGGCTCCCGGTCAAACTTTATGTGGGTGGCACTTTGTTTTGTTGTCAAGAGTGTGCGAATGAGGCTTAGTTCACCCGCTCTTATGTCTTTATCTAAAGGACATGGAGAATTATAAACAATTCTCTTTGGTCATGAAAAACATAAATGTGTCAGAGAGGCTCTCAACCTTAATAAAATTAAGTCGTGGACAACGCTTGTGCTCGCTTCAACTGCAGCAAGTTGTTTGCATACTGTTGGAAAATCATTCAGACGCACCTGGTTGAGTGACTTCTCCTAAATGAAACAAAAGCCTCTGTTTTGCATATTTATAATTTGACATCCCACACATACACAATGTATTGTTGTAGCAATGTGTTTACCCTGTCCTCATATGTGACATATGTGACCTGGGCGCGGTCCAATCATTGTTTCTCATTTCAATACCCAAGTTAAATTTACATCTGCAAACTAACAGCTAAAGAAATAGGTCTACGCTTGACAAATAAGTGCACTGGAAATCATTGGACCAAACTGAGAGCGTAATAAATTAAGGAGAACACTGTCAGCCGCAACTGAGACGTTCTGCAGAACAGAAGGTGTAGCAGTGCAGAATAACCTCCCAAAAATCTATTCCAGAGATTTATTTTCCATGTTGTGTTGCAACGAATTTGTGTCCTCATTTATTTGAATTGTAAATCTGGGCCAGATGTTATTTGTGGTGTAGTTACCAAATCAGAAATGATGAGGAGATGTAGGCACACATGTGAAAGCTCATGCCAGTCGCATAAACACAGCATATGGTAAAATCGTGTCTGAACAGCTAGAAGGGAAATTTCAGTCTTAGACCAATTTTACTTTGAACTTAATGACTTAAATTATTTTCAGGCATAAGGCCCAATCAATATGAATAAACTATAACAATAAAAAAATAAAAAAATAAATAAAAGTATGAGAACAGGAATATAAAAATATAAAAATTAAGAACTGATTTTCTATCATCCTTTCAAACAAAAGCAATAACTGTAACAATAAAAATAAAGATTTGATAATAAAACAAAGTTTGAGAATAGAAGTATAAAAATACAGTTATGCAGCAACTAAAAATCGGTTTTCTATCGTCCTTTCAGACAAAGGAAGATAACAATATCAATTATAATAAAGATAGTTTTAAAAGTTGTTCTTATTTTATGAGAATAGGAATGTTCACACCACAACTATAAATCAATATATAATGATATAATAACAGAGGAACACTATTGTTGGAATCACTTCCAGAACGATATTTTCCAACTGATAAATGATAAAGATTTTGAGAGCCAATCAGAATCCACTCAACTTTAAAGAGCTTGAGTATTTAAAGCAGTAGGTCACATAACTGCAGTTTGGTTTATAATAAACAGATTATTATTATCTGTTGTGTAACAAAATATTTTATAAGACCGAAAACAAATAGAAGGCTGGATGAGATGAGTATGTACTGTACCTACAGTCCATTGTAGGAAACAACACTTGCAAATGTCTTTTGTCATTTTTCAATGACGAAGCAACAACGACTTTATTGACTATGAAACTTGTAAAAGACTGTGCAACAGATAAAGAAGATATATATCCATTTATATTATGTTAGAAATGCTGGAATGAACCTTCAAACAAAACAAATGAGATGACTAACTTATAATACTAGTCTCAGTCCACATGAATTTTTCATTTGAATTTGTGTTTGTGTGTCTGGGGTCATACCTGTATTGTGGGTGGAGTGCGGTGTTTTCTCGTGGTGGTGGTAGACATGGTGGTGGTGGTCTCAATAAAGGTGGTGGACATCTCCGGAGGGAGCGCTGTGGTTCTGGCTGAACCTGCGGAGGGAACCTCCCCGACCAGACGGACGCTGCCATTGATTTTGATGTTAGGGTTGCCCTGAGCAGCCATGTTGAGCACTTTGAGGCCGTTGTAGTAGAGTCCGGATAGTTGGCCCTGAAATGGCCTCTTGTGGTCTAAACCACCAATTGTAATAGTGGCCTGGGTGTTGAATATCGTTAACTGCCGCCCTGAGGATGCAAGAAAGATCCAGAACATTTCTTGGTTATGGGTTGGTAAGAGGACAAAATATCTCATTTAGCATCAAGATTCATGGCTCTTTTAGGCACTTAACCTACCCAACCAAAGTACAATAACTTAGATAGCTGTGCTGGATTACTATGGCTTAATTTTCTTCCGAAATGCCCAGGATTATACTACCATGAGACACATTGTAAACATTTGGAGGGCCAGACTATAAACCAGATCCATTATGTGTCCCTGAACGAGTCTAGCTACAAGCTCATGATGGCTGGAGTACGTTTTACTATAATTGTCTATACAATATAAGGAGAGATCACCCATTCTATTAAAAAACAAAATGTCTTGACAGGCATATGAATGCTTTCTGAAATATTAGAAAGATTAACATAATAGAGCCATTCTTACCGTAAAATTCAGAAAAAGGTGTCTTGGTTATAGACACATGCTGTAATGTACAAAACACCGATTCGTGGGACATAAATAAATAGATAAATATGTACCAAATAATTATTTTGGCTATATTTTGATATAGTAAAATGTATTTAACATTGTATTTAAGACAATAAAAAAAGGTTAATTTGTGGTGTGAACATTCTAGAAATAATCTCTGATTAATATTATTCAAAACTAACGACAGGTGAAACATTTTCAAACACGTTTTGTCATATGTCTCAAGAATCAGTGAAAATAATAGAGGGAATATCCTGTGGTTATGAATTATAGCTCTGCAGTATGACACAAATCATAACAATTCAGAAAAAAATTAAAGTAAATAAATAAACAATTTTGGTTTAAATGAGTCCAGAAATAATTACTTCATGATTATAATAAAAAAGCCTTAATTTCTTGAGTAATTCCAGTGATTATAATGAGGAGGGTTCCTGATGATATGCAATTAATGTCTGAAACAATAATCATGCTGTCGTTTTCTTCTTGGATGATCTTTCCTGTGCAGCCACAAGCTGCTCTTGTGTTTTACTAAACTTTGTGTGTCCACGTTCCTTTATATCGGCCAGTCCAGAGAAATTTATGTTTGAATTAATTTGTTTTAATGTTTACATTTAAAACATTCATAAAAGGTTTACTAAGCTAATATTGAATCATTAAACAATCTATATATTATTTAGTCTGACTTTAAGATTAACACAAAGATCAATGAGCACTGAAAAGGGCAAAAGAAAAACAAATGTGATGAGTGCAACAAAATATAAAAAAAATAGTTATTTAACTTATTTAAAATGTTGCTAAAGAAAAATTGTAAAGTCTATATATATTGAAATAAATAACTAAATAAAACATAATTAAAAAGGAGGAAGTTACCTTTCTCCTGAAGCCATTCCTCTACGGGCCGGGAATATTTGAAAGGAATTTTCTTATTGGCCATTTGAATTCTCTCATTATCGCTGTTACCTTGGAAGTTTAAAAAACATCTTTAAGAATCAATGATCACTGTTTAAAACTCCCAATTACAGTTTCTGTCAATATTTTATATTTAAAGTTATTTAAACACTTTAAGGAGAGTTTAGTCATGTAAATTTATGTTTTTTTTTTTTGAAAGCTGTTAGCAGTTCATTTTCTCTTTTTTTTTCTCCAGTAATGAAACACTATTTAAACTGCACGTCTACTCCATCTTCTCTCGTAATTAAATCAATCATCACCAGAGTTGATAAAAACATATTTAGAATAAATTTGGTTCATCTGTAAGAGATGCGTAATGAATGCCAATAGATTAGCTGCCTGCGGTCAAACCATCTATCCATCAAAAGATGACAGCATACACTCTTTCATACTTCACGTTCTTATAATTATATACACATTTATCTGCTGATTGCTAATGATGCCAGTCAATATTTATAATTTTTCACACAGAAAACCACATCAATAGTCATAATCATACAGCACCATTGATAAACAAGAACTAGACAGCAGCTGCTTCTGTTTTCCGAAGCCACAGAAATTATATAATTGTGAAATCGTGTTTGATAAATGAGCTGGTACCAATGGGACGCAAAACCGAGTCGTGGGCCTCCACTCACGAGATGTGTCTGGGGATGTTTGTTTTAATGGCAAGCCCAAAGAGCTGTGCTGATATTCCATGTGACTGCAGGCTCATGGAGATGCAGCAGGAAGCTGATCAGAGGGGCTTCTGGATGTCATTTGAGGACAGGGGGCCGCAACGACATGCTGATTCAACAATGACTTCGAGTGCTAAGGGTGGCACGTCACTGCAGGATGTTATGTGAGCCAAATTTCAGGACTCCAAGGAGGGGTGCACTAGGGGGCTAGCCTGAAGGGAGACTCCCTCATTGGCAGAGCTGTCTTCAGACAGCAGGAAGTGCAACCAATACCCTCAAAACCTGGGAATTCGATTCACACACATATGAGGCCCAACCACTCGGAGGTAGCCTTTGAGAGGAACGCTAACTCAACAAAACAAAAGTTTTAGATTTGTTTCACAAAAGGTAAGGATGAATTCTGACTCTACTAAAAACTGTATTTTCTTTTGTGTTACGCAGAAAGTCTGGAAAAAATGAGTAAATTAGGGATGCATGATATATCGGAATAAAATATATTGCAATATGACTTTATTGCAATAGTCACCATTCACCTGAACAAATATATACCTACCTTTTCAAAGTGAAGACAAATATATGTCATGCATTTGCCGGCAATCCATCCAAAAAAAAAAAAAGAAAAAAAGCCTGACGTTTTAATGTTTTAAATCAAAGATGAAAAAAATTAAGACTAATTTTAAGACTAAATTTTACATTGTAGGATACAGCGTTACTATAGTTAACCAAAATGTCAAATGAAATGAAAACTAAAACCATAAACAATAAAAATTCTAATGAAAATAAAAGTTGATGTACTAAAATAAAAAGTCAAAAAATACTAAAAATGAAAAATAAAGCAACAGAATTACTAAAACCTTAAAATTAAAACAGAAAAAAATAAAAATATAACCTTTTTTAATTTATGGTTCAATTTATGGTTACTGAAACACGTTTTTCCTCTATTTTTTTTTTTATAATTTAGTGCTACAAAGATGGTTCACATGGAAAGAAGTCTTCAAAATAAAAAGTATTTTTTATTTTTTTATTATTATTATTATTTTCTCTGCCGATGCACCCCCAACAAAATCCCCCCAATCATTCTAAAATGATTTATTCTTTCCATATAGCTATTCAAGTCATCGGATGGAAATTTCTGTATTTTTTATACTGCAGTATATATTGCAGAATAAAAATGACTGAAATGTTTTAATTTCCAGTACTGTGCAGCCCTAGAATAAATTACAGATTTTGTATTTTTAGCTGAACTATCCCTTTAACAGGGCACCAGCAGAGTAACCCTATGTAAAACCACCCCTGTGACCCAACCTGCAATCCTTGTGATACACTTAACCATGCGGCAGCACTGCAGACAGATGTTGCAGGTGGCTAGCAAGGGGAGTAGAGCTGACTGAGGCCATGGCCTCTCTCAAATTCACACATACCACACACACAGTTTTTTCCCCAATCCCTCCTATTATATTCCTAAGTCCCAAATTCAGTTTTACCCTGGTAAAGAATGTGTTGTGCTTTAAATAGATCCTCAAAAGTAGTAATGTCAACTGCTATCATCCTAAGCTCTACTAAGGTGGTAAGTGGTGGCACTACAGGGTATAGTCTGATGTTGGAAACTCATTAAAGCTGGGCTCATCCAGGGCTCTAGCTGTGTTATAGACATCACAACACTGGATTCTAAAAATAAACCTCATATACAGAAAATTTAAAGGAATATTTCATCCAAAATTTACATTTCTCTAAATTATAATAATAATAAAAAAAACCTATATGAGTTTCCTTTTGAAAAAAAAACAAAACAGAAAAAACCTATATATATATATATTTATTAGTGGAAACAATGAAGGTGATTTTTCTTCCCAAAACAGCTTTGGACCAGTCTTGAAAAACAAACAAACAAACAACAACAACAAAACATATATTTTAAAATCTCTTCTGTGGTGCGTGGAAGAAATAAACAGAAGAGTTGAGATATGGCATATGAGAGATGGAGGTTCAAACTCAGCCTGAAATGTGCCCCAGTTCTGTTTTCTTCTCCTCTTTTCACGCCTATCTAAGAATTAAATAAACCAGTTGATTTTATATTGAAAACCAAAAATGTAAAACATTTTACGGAGCTTTACTGTAGTTTTTTCGGGACAGTGGGGTTAGGGATGGAGGACTGGCTGGTTCACAGACATTTGTGGATTTGTGCTGCTTTGATCCAGCAGTACAGAGGGTATGACACCTTTTCTCACTCCTGAGAACATGAAAGGCTCTTTGAAAATGAAACAGCACTAGGAGGTGTTAACATGGCACAGGATCACACACTTCGGGGGAGTTTTCCTCCTACTGTGATTAAATTTCACAAACACATACAAGAATGTAACATATCTGTGCATTTGAATTCCCTTTAATTCTAAATTAGAGGAACTCTTAATGGCTCTGCAGTACCATGAATACATGCCAAAGAAACCCTAGACTGCTGCCACATTTAAAATGTATGAGATATTTCATAGAAATTGTTATATTTTTGTATAATTAGACGTGATAAGTGCGGCTCTCTCTCTCTGAGGAAAAGGCTGCTAATAACAATAACTCAAAATAATTCATGAGAACAACCATGTGATTGTGAACATTCTCCCTTTGTTACCCAGCATGTTTTGTGCAGTTGTTCTCGCCACCGAGTGATAAATTGCTACATGACGCTATTGCCATCTCGCTGAAAAACAAATATAGCTTATTGCATGAAACTGTCAGCCTTGCCAAGTACTATTTGAGCAACCAAAAAAATTTCTTCATAAACACTATTGTGTTGTATTTCACAGACAAATTATTGCGATTAAGTCTTTTTTTTTGAGGGTGGTGGTGGGGGGGGGGGGTCATTGATATAAAGCGGAAAAACCTTCAAGATAAATTTTCTGGACCTGATCCACTTACAGAAAAACATTATGATACATTTTTAAATGTGGTTTCTCGGAAATAATTTTTATTATAGATATAGATATATATTATAGATAGATAGATAGATAGATAGATAAATAATTATGAATAATTCTAATAATAATAATAATAATAATGACAAAAGCACATTACATAACAAATACTAAAACTACTGCTAAAAACATAATACCACCAATTTTCACAGCACCATAAAATCTTTGGGTCACACAGTGATACATTTTGTCAAGCCAAAGCTAAATGAGTTGAAGATGAAGTCCTGATTCCTGCTTCCGCAGCATCCTGTTCCAAGCTGAACGGGTATGTTTTCCCAGTGTTATCCAGTCTCACCCAGTGAGGTAGCACTTTGACAACGGTGAGTGGAGCTACTTGTTCTGAGTCCCGGTCTACACCTAATAGGGGTGCAAGTGGCTCGCACAGGGCACTGGAAGGGGCAGCACACATGGCCCTTTGGTAGGGATCCCAATTAGTCGGTGACTGATGTGACGCTGAGAGTGATCGACTGAAAGGGAACGTCTCGGTTACGTAACCCTCGTTTCTCGAAAGAGGGAATGGAGATGTCTCGTCCCGTTGCCACGGTTGCTGTACCACTGCTGAGCCGCCGGGTCTCTGGCTCGGCTCCTCTGTGAAAACCTGGTATGCATTGCACCTGCTGCCTTCTTATACTCACGCTGTGATCAGCGGCAGCTGGATGCAATAATTGCATGTCAATGTGCATTGGCTCATTTAGTTTGCACTCGAAGTAGATTGGTCTATCGAAGTGATATCCCAATTCGTCGGTCACCGATGTGACGTCTCCGTTCCCGCCTTCAGGGTAACTTACGTCTCCGTTCCCGCCTTTGAGTAACTTACCCAACACTGGCAAATAACTAAATATGTCACTCTGTCAACACACACTTAATGCACATTTAACTTTGACATTGAAATTTAAAACACTCGACTCATTGCCCCAGCCTCTGTCTAATTCTCCCTCTCCAGCTCTTTCTGTACTCTCCCTGAGCACTCTTCTTACACTTGTATCTCAATCGAAAGAGTCTTTCAGCACATTATCTTGCTCCAAACACATCCCCAAATAAGAAATGTGACTCCAGAGGATCGTCCCTCAGTATCTGAGGAGACAATGAGAGTGAGAACATTTATCTGACCATCCTTGGTGGTTTCATTTAATCGTGGGATTAGAAAGACAGCTCATATTGAAAGCTTATCTTTTTCCCCCTCTGGAGAGATTTATAAGGGCAACAGATTTTGTTTTTGATACGAGTAATTGTATTTTGCTCATAGGATACACAAGTATCTATTTTGCACCTTCTTGAATCTTTTTTTTTTTTTTGATAAAAGGTTTTTTATGTCAAAAATACAATCTATTCTTTTTGTTTTGAGAGATAATTGTCTTCTTACATTGCAGTTGAGCCGCCCGTCTCCATCCACACTCAAAAGACGAAGGATTGCTTATCATGAAATGTGCGCCGCTAGCTGCTATGGGACTCGATCAGATTACAGGGATGGTCAGGTCTTTGTAGATTTTATTTTGCTTCTAAGACGCTCTATAGCCCCCCCCCCCCCCATTTTAACAGGAGGTTTCAGAGGACTTCTTAACTACCTTCTGGTAAGACATGCTCAAAGAAGAAAGAAAAACATTTCTGGTCATCTTATGTAGGTCATACGAAATTAGAGAGAGGGCAAGAGAGAGAGAGAGAGAGACTCATTCATATTAAACAGGGTTGCACAAATAAACAGAGCACAATGTAGACAACCAAAAGAAAACATAGCAGGTGGTGCTCTTTTATTGCAATTTACTGCTGCAGGAATAAGCCTGACTTCAGTCTCAAGAGGGAAAAAAAACCCCATAATGCTTTAACAAAAGAAATGATTTTCAACCTTACAAAGAAGTTACAAAAACAACAAGGATTTTTGTTCAAAAACATCATGCACAACATCCAGACATTAGCATGAAGGTGGCGCGACATATTATGCGTGCTTGCGGAACATGCTGATTTAGAAGTCATTGAACTGAAATGGTGTTCCTGAAGCGGGGCACCATGGGACCCTAAAGCAAGGATGACACAGCATGAGGTAAACACATATGATTACACCTGTGAGCTCAATCTCTGCACAATTACACATAATAGGGTGCTGTAACTGCCATTCATAAAAATAAATAAATAAAAATACATCTAATGGCTTCTCACTTAACATAGTAAAAAATAAATAAATAAATAAATAATAATAATAATAATAATAATTTAAAATGACTTTTAAATAGTAGAATTAAAAGAGACAAATAAAATATATTATAATATTATATAATTTATACATTTTAATTTGAATTGTTATTATCATCATGATTATTATTTAAAAAAATGGTATTATATGATTTTACATAATGTATATAGACAGAGATCTTAGTTATTATTATTTTTCATCTGTTTGACCCTGATTTAATTAAAAAAGAAAAAAAAAACATTTTGTAAACAAAGCGAACATTTTTGAGTATGTTTTACAAAATACTATTTTAGTTTTTCTACTTCAAAATTTTATGTTTAATTCTATGTGTTACTTTTCAGTTACTTAAGTAAATCTTACTGTGGAATAACAGTATGGAATTAAAAATGCAACTGTACAGTATTAACCAATCCTATTGCAAAAATATATGAATAACTGAATGAATAACTGTTACACCACTTTTCTGCATACAGCAGAAAAACGCCTCAAGGTTACGTATGTAACCCTAGTTCCTTGAAGGAACGAGACGCTGCGTCTAGCGCTTTGGGGAACGTCCCTGACGAGACCGACTCTGAATATCGTGTGCAATCCGTCCATCGGAAAGGCGTGACGTCACGGGCGGGGTGACAAAGCGACCAGGAAGCTATAAAAGCATGTGCCGTGCAGCTGGCCTCAGCTTCGAGTAGGGAAGCAAGCGCCGGCAGGGGTGCCGGGAGTATGGCTTTGCGACGCAGCGTCTCGTTCCTTCAAGGAACTAGGGTTACATACGTAACCTTGAGGCGTTCCTTTTCAGGAACTCGAGCTGCGTCTAGCGCTTTGGGGAACGATGTGCCAACGCTGCCAGACTTCCAAATCCCTGCCTAGTGTGTATCCGAAGAGCACAGCTAAGACGAGAGAACAGAAGAGCCCGGCGTGGCTCGCATGTCAAGATCGTAAAATCGGACAAATGTGGAGGGCGTGGACCACCCCGCAGCGTTGCAGATGTCCAAGAGGGACACACCTGCTGAGAAGGCCTTGGAGGCCGCCATACCCCGAGTAGAGTGAGCCTTGGCCCCCAAAGGAGGGGGAAGACCAGAGGACTCATAGGAGACGTTGATAGCCTCGACTATCCAACGACTAAGGGTCTGCTTGGTGGCAGGAGAACCCTTGTTAGAAGGACCATAGCAAACAAGCAGTTGGTCGGATTTTCTCCACAGGGCAGCTCTGTGGACGTATGCGTCCAGTGCTCGCACTGGACACATACAGTTTAGCTTCTCTTGGTCTGGCTCCCGAAAGGGAGGAGGACAGAAGGCCTGCAGTACGATAGGTTGTGGTGTGACAGAGGGAACCTTCGGAACATAACCCGCTCGAGGGTGTAAGAATGCTTTGGCCATACCAGGGGCAAAGTCTAGGTAGGTAGGGGCCACCGAGAGGGCCTGGAGATCTCCAACTCTCTTTAGAGAGGTGATTGCCAATAACAGGGCAGTTTTAATTGTTAGATGTCTGTCTGAGATGTCTTGAATTGGCTCGAATGGAGCTTTACAAAGAGCCTCTAGCACCACAACCAAATCCCAGGGGGGAACACGGGACCGTACTGGAGGTCTCAGCCTCAGTGCACCTCGGAGGAAACGTGTAACTAGGGGGTGTCTACCCACTGACTGATCATTGAAAGGGACATGGAAAGCAGCTATGGCCGCCACGTAAACCTTTAAGGTGGAGTGGGATAACCCCGCAGAGAGCCTGGCTTGTAAAAACTCCAGAACTGTACCAACTGGGCAGTTTGCTGGGTCAAGCTGGCGGTCTCTGCACAATGAAGTGAAGAGTTTCCACTTCAGGGCGTACAGTTTCCTCGTAGCGGGAGCTCTGGATTGGAGTAGGGTCTCAACAACCTCGGTTGAGAGACCAGCTGCTAACAGTTGTGCCCCCTCAGGGGCCACACCCACAGCTTCCACAACTCCGGGCGAGGGTGAATTATCATGCCCTGCGCCTGTGAGAGTAGGTCTGTCCTGATCGGTATCTCCCACGGAGAGCCGTCGAGGAGCGAGACTAGATCTGAGAACCATGGTCGGCCCGGCCAGAACGGGGCTACTAATAACAGACGGACCCCGTCCTGGCGTACTCTCGCCAGAACTCCCGGGAGCAGAGCGATAGGGGGAAAAGCGTACAGACGAAGCCTCAGCCAGGTCTGTACCATAGCGTCCAGTCCCAGAGGAGCTGGATGAACTAGAGAGAACCAGAGGGGACATTGCGATGTCTCCTGAGTCGCAAAGAGGTCCACCTGGGCTGTGCCAAATACTCTCCATATCTGCTTCACCACCTCGGGGTGAAGCATCTATTCCCCGGGCCTCAGCCCCTGCCTCGACAGTATGTCTGCTCCCACATTCAACCTCCCAGGAATATACACTGCTCTGATCGAGAGGAGTTTACCCTGGGACCACAGAAGGATCTGGTGTGCCAGCTTGTACAAGGGGCGTGAACGCAGACCCCCCTGGTGATTGATATAAGAGACCACTGATGTGTTGTCGGTGCGCACCAACACATGGTGACCTCTCAGGTCTGGGAGGAAATATTTCAATGCTCGGTAGACTGCTAGCATCTCTAGGCAATTGATGTGCCATGTCAGATGGCGATCGCTCCACAGACCGCGGGCAGGGTGGCCACTCATGACCGCACCCCAACCGGTGAAGGGACGCGTCTGTCGCTAGCTTTACACGGCGACAAGGAGCTCCCAGCACCGTGCCCTGATTCAAGAACCAAGGTTTCTTCCACATGTCTAAGGCACGAAGGCACCGCCGCGTGACCTTGATAACTCGAAGTGGATTTCCCCTCGGGGAAAAGCCCTTGGACTTGAGTCACCACTGTAGGGGTCTCATGTACAGCAGGCCAAAAGGTATCACGTTGGACACAGCTGCCATCAGCCCTAACAATCTCTGGAATTGTTTGACAGTGAGTGACTGGCCTTCTTTGACTCTCTCGACTGACGTGAGGATCGACTCGATCCGAGCAGGAGACAAGCGTGCCTGCATCGTGGTCGAATTCCACACTACGCCTAGATAGGTGGTTCTCTGAACTGGAGAAAGTACACTCTTCTTGGCGTTTAGTCTCAAACCCAGCTCCCCCATGTGTGCGAGGATGACATCTCGATGTCGAACCGCCATCTGCTCTGATTGAGCTAGAATCAACCAATCGTCGATATAGTTCAGAATGCGGATGCCCTGCATACGGAGGGATACCAGAGCCGCATCTACACATTTCGTGAACGTGCGGGGTGAGAGTGCGAGGCCAAAGGGAAGTACTCAGTATTGGTAGGCTTTGCCCCCAAAAGCGAACCTCAGAAACTTCCTGTGTTGTGGAAGGATGGATATGGAAGTATGCGTCTTGAGATCTATTGTGACAAACCAGTCCTCGGATCTGATTTGAGCTACAATCTGTTTGACAGTGAGCATTTTGAACTTCAGTGACATTACTGAGAGGTTTAGATGACATAAGTCTAAGATCGAACGCAACTCCCCATCCTTCTTTGGAACTATGAAATACCGGCTATAAAACCCGGACTCCCTGACTAGAGGAGGGACCACCTCGATGGCCTCCTTCCTAAAAAGGGTATTCACTTTTTTGTTCCATAACCAGAGCCTGCAGGAGGCCGACTATTGTCTTTCCACTGTGCGCAGGACCCATTGAGATACATTGGCAGTAGTTTCCACGCTGCTAGCTAATGTACTAAGGGAATCAGTCTCTCGAGACTGATCTCTGGAGTAAGAGGCCCCCGAAGGGGAGGCGAGCATCCCAGCTCCGCTACGCTCACGGGCGGAAATAACTGAGTAGTGCTCGCTGGAGGCCGCTGCACCCTGAAACTCCGGCAGGGTTGGCAGACCCACCTCCCGAGGGCACTGAGGTGAGACGGGCACCGTGTAATGAGGTGGACACCGCTCTACCCCAGTAGGGGCTGCCCTCTGTAGTCGTGACTGTTTGTACTCGGAGGGGGCTGCTCCCGCCCAGCAGTCCCTCCAGTACATCTAACTTCATGAGTCAAATACCTGTCATTATATTCCTCAGAATTTAATGAAATCAAACAATCAGACAAGTAAATACGGTCTGGATTGTGATACAATACACATTGAAGTGATATATTGAACTCCTCAAAGTTAGATAACAGTCACTAGATTCCTCAGAATCTAATGCAATCCAAATTCCTCAGAATTTAGTGAAATCAAACAATCAGACAAGTAAACACGGTCTAGATTGTGATAAAATACACATTGAAGTGATAGAACCAACTCCTGCTTATTAAATGGAGTTAAAATAACCAGACACGCGGTCGGGTATGGAAAAATTCACATCAAAACTGAAAATGATGTAATACACGCGTTGCCTCGACAGCGCGCGAATAGCTTAGTCACACAAACAATATTAATCCCCTCGGAGATTAAATAGCTGCTCACTAACGCTGCCCGTATAATGACACTGTTTGTTTTATACTGTGCTTATGCAACTTTGTTTGTGCAACTACAAGCTCGCCGACGCCCTCCGTATCAATCTCCTCGGAGAAAGAAAGGCAGAGCGTCAAGCCCGACGCTCGGGGGGAAGAGCCGAAGCTCGGGCTTCCAAACCCCGGAATCAGGCAGATCTGGTGGGTACGGTAGGAGATAAGGACGTGCCCGTCTCCATACCTTCCAGCAGATCGATCTGCGAACCCAACGAATTCCGAAACGAAACGAAAGCGGAACCGGCATCGCGAGGAACGCTTGCGAAGGCTCACTTCTCGAAGAGAGCCCTGCGGGATCGAAGCGTCCGCATTGGCATTCGTTCACACTGCGGGCAGTCGGCCCCCTCGAGAGCCGACTCAGCGTGCTTCGATCCCAGGCAAGCCACGCACAAACTGTGTGTATCCCCACTCGTAATGTAGCAAGGGCAGGGAGGAACACACAATCTATAACGTGGCTTGGAATCGCCCTTCATATGTTAGGTCTTTTGCTTTTGTTTTGGCATATTGAGCTGTTTTAGCGATCTTTTACTGGCTAAGGGACAGACAACAATAAATAAGACCAACAGGACAGACTTTTGACATGCACACACAGAGCGCTTGCTGACAGATTCGAAGCTGAGGCCAGCTGCACGGCACGTGCTTTTATAGCTTCCTGGTCGCTACGTCACCCCGCCCGTGACGTCACGCCTTTCCGATGGACGGATTGCACACGATATTCAGAGTCGGTCTCATCAGGGACGTTCCCCAAAGCGCTAGACGCAGCTTGAGTTCCTGAAAAGGAACTATATTTTACTAAAACTTTTATAATCCAGCCTAACCAGCAAGCTGCACCAATACAAGGTTGTGCTTTACACATAAGTCATTATCATTTATTAAGTTAATTTATTTAAATGAAGTCATTATCATTCTTTTAAGTGCAAACAGTTCTTTTAAAGCAAATTAAGCTTTTTTAGATTGTGCTTTATTACATATAACATATAGACTGCACTTAAAAAAATACTAAAGCAGATAAATAAATATTGTATCTAATCAATACAACAAAAACAATTGCCAATGTCATAATAGTACTTTTTAGTCGTGTAAATCAAGAGCATTCTGGTGAATGAAGTGAACCTGGACCAACAGTTTTCAGCAGGGTGTGCAACAAAAGATAGGAAATGAGAGAACATAATATCTCTACCAACCTCGCTGATGGCACAAAAATGATACGGTGAGTGATTTGACTGAAGTATGGCGGTCTGAACCACTGTCAGTGCTACAGCAGAATAGCAGCGCCCATGGCACATAATCGTCTACCATTTTCCCTGCTGTCATTCGCTATTACCCAGCCTGGGTCCTGGAACTGCCAAAGCAGCCACAGGGACGTCAAAAAGCCTCTGCACAGCCATAAAGAAAGAAGTCATTTTCTTCTCAACACACACACAACGATGTGGACACGGACACACACCGTCGAGGCATCATATTGTGCACACGTGTGTCAAAAATGATATAACTTCCTCTCCGTGTTCCTTGTCGTAACCCCAGTCCCACAAATACGCTTGTCTCTTGAACATAGCATCAAGCTGCCATCTGATTGACACACACTGACATTTCCTGCCAAACTGCAGGGCTGTGTGGGACAGTTTAGGGCTGCAGTCAGAGTGATAAAGATTAAGACTGATTCCATTTGCTTTTGCTCTATTTTGGGAAGGAAAAGGTGATTTTTCAGTTTCCCTCATCTCTACAATTGCAGGTTTTTTTTCTTTTCTATTTGGTTTAACCAGAAAAATAAATAAATAAATAAATAAAAATGTGGTGACAAAATTACAGCTGTATAATGTTATAACTTAATAAATTAAAATAGGCATATCAACACTATAATGTATTAAATATAATATATTTAAAAAATGTAATCTAATATATCTAATATATAACATAAAAATATGAAAGAATGACAGCAGTACAGTCAGGCTTAAGACCTTCTCTTACCTGAGACTGACTAGCAGAGTTGGACTAGAAATCTCTTTGGAAATCACCCGAGATGTAAAGGATTTCATCCCTTTACCCTATTATACCCTTTGAAATACCCTCTAAATGAAAAATATTAAATCTATTATATTGCACCAGCAGGCGAGATGACAGTGTCATGCTGCCAGCATCCTGTAAAACCATTTACTGATAAAACCATTATCTTCAAGTTTCTTTCTTCTGTATTTTAATCAGAATCATTCTAAACGGCTGTTGTAAAGGGTTAAAACAGATCTCAAGCAATACTATTCGATACTCTTTGTGTTTGAATGCGGTTAGCATATCAGTGACAATGTAAGATAATTCTTCACAAGGCTTAGTATCTGTGCTCTTCTAAATATAACATTTTATGGCTTGAGGTTGCTAGTCCAAGGTATAATTCCTTGAAAAGAAGTTGCTTATCTGGTTCTTGCAGTAAGTTAGAAAACTACATTTCCACTCCATAAGTACATTATATGGTAAAGTGAAGGGAACGAGAGAAAATTGTGCTGATTTTCAACTCCAGATTTCCAGCTATAGCCTAAATAATAGACATTGTTGAATTTCTCTTCAGCATGTTCAGGAAAAATCCAGGCAAATCCAGTCAAGAAAGCAAACATCCTTGCCTACAACTGACGAGTGATACTAGCAAAAGAAGTATGTCTTATGCTTACTCATATTTGTAAGCTGTTACCGGAGGGTGCTGTATCAGAAAATGTGGCAGCAGTTGGCTCAGTATTTCTAGTAAATTGAATGGACAAGCACAGCACAATATAATCTTAAAGTGATGGGTGGTGTAAAGTTCTCTGAGTATTCTGCACATGGCCTCGGGTTATGTTGTGATGACAGTCATATGGATTAGGAGACTGCGCTTGTGGCCCTGTAGACATCTCTGCTTGACCTCTTGGGACCCATGGGAGATAAATAGGCAGTGTGCTTGAAAGATGCAATGAGCTAACTTGCCCTTGCTATTTGTATGTGCACAGCACAGCAAGGTAAGGTAAAATAACTTTGCAAAAGCACAGCTCTGGAACCGATGTGGCGAAACTATTAGGCATTAGTTATTTGACGCATTAAGAAAATAAAGCACAGATGTTGAGCGAGGTTTCAACACTCTCCACGGGTCTTCAAGAACCTGCTTCATTTAGCCTGTAAATTAAATAAAGGATTGCATGGCAGCGCATCAAAAACTCACAATATCACAGCTCCGTCAAAGATTGCATGATGTGCAAATCCTCGGAATATATTTCTTCATCAACATCTTGACAAGATCGAATTGAGAAATCAAACATTACAAAGAAATCAGTGCCAAAGCAAAGAGCAGCCTGCCATGAGAGGACATCTGTCTTCAAGCATAATCATATTCTATTCGCAGGTGGCCATCTGAATACATAAATATTTTATTATCATTTTGAAACTTTGGCGGAAAAGTAAATTTTGCTGACATTTATATAGAAATGTTATACCACCATGCCAACTATAAATCTCAGTGATATATTTCCCCAGCTCTTATGTGTGTCTTCTGCAAATGCCCATGTTGGCAAAAAGACCTAAAACAGGCAGGCACTGACTTCTGTATAATGCATCCATATGAACAGCACGGCAACATGCTGCTGCATATATTTGTCATGCCTAATATCATTCATATAAATGGCAGACTGATAGATGGGTGCATTAGTAGAGCTGGCCAAGTAAAATAGGTTTATTCAGCGCCGACAGGAACACAAACTGATGCCCTTAGATGCTCAAACAGGAAAAAATGGTGTAACGAACAAGACAAATTACTCTACACTGGATTTGCATAGGCATGTTCCTTGAAATAGTACAAAAGTTTGCATCGTTAAGAAATTCTCATAATTTCGATGAGAATGTTTGCTCAATAATGATAATGCTCAACAAAGCGTGTGTCTTGTGTGTGACCCAGCTGACACAAGTGGAGGAAGTTTTCCCCACACTGAAACTGAAAATGCAGTGTGATGGGGAATGATCACAGCCATTAAGATGGTATTTAATATTTAATATAGATTTAAGTGTAGCAGAGTTACACACCTATTAGTTTTTATAATGGACAGGGCAACAAAGTGTAATGCTGCAGAAATTAAAAAATGTATATTATTGCAACAGTTCAAAAGTTTGGGATGGCTGCATTTAAATCAGTAATATTATGAGATAGTATTACAATTTAAAATGATTGTTTTCTATTTTAATAGATTTTAAAATTGTGAAAGAAAATGTGCGATAGAAAAATAAGATATATATAAGATATATATATATATAAAGATATTATATTTTATATTATATTTAAGAAATGTTTCTTGAGCAATATATTATAACATAAATATATTAAAATGAAAAGAAAAAAAAGTAAAGGAGAAATAAAATGAAAAAGTATATTTGTTATCTACTTCTACATTTTGTCCAATGGTTTCCACAGAAACCCACACAGCAGTGTCGCAAAACATTATTTGCCAGCCATGGAAGAGCAAAAAACGTCTAATTGACAATTAAATGCAATTTAGGAAAAAAAGAGGGGCTACAAAATATACTGTTTGTTGGTATTGTTGTGACTGAGGCTCACAGGATGTTCCTAAATGAAAGTTAACTGCACAGTCCCTGGGGAGACAAAGTGACTTTAGAAATAGCTTGAAAGCAGTTGCTGTCCAGTTCTGTGCATTGTCCATACATCTTCTTGATGTCATAAGCCAAAGGTTGAAGCGGTCGGTGAGAGGTCTTACCTGAGGGGAAGTGCTCATTGATGGCCCAGTTGTCCACCTGAAGTGTAGCATTGCCCCCATTTCGGGTGAAGCGAACTACATGGTACTTGCCGTCATTTACAGCGGTGCTGCTCTCCTGAACAGTGATGTCAGACGTTCCGATGTTGAATGTGACTCCAATTTTGCCTTCTTCCTAAAAAGGAAGAGGAAAATATCAGTGTTTTGTCCACAACATCTACATTAACAAAAAAGTACATAGGATGAATTCAGGTAAATTTCGACTTTTGCCATTGAGATTCACCTTATGTGTAGTTCCTGTGTTCGCCAAAAGATAATACACAATGAAGTATTCTGTTCCAATTCATTTTTAATGACGCAGTTGCCCTTGAAATCTGTCACCTCTTTGCTTTTGTTCTACCAGGATCCTGAATAATCGATTAGCATTAGTGACCCCTGATAAACTTGTCCGCTTGATGAAACGTATTCATCAGCCATTAGCACCCCCCGTCTTTAGAAGTGAAGAATCAGGCTCATAATGCAGTGAAAGTGGACTAAATCAATAGCATTAGCTAAAACAGAAAAAGAGATAAGAATGATTAATGGGACAGGAAGGTGTACAGTGTTTGCCCTCATGGATCCAAGAGGCTGTGTGCAAATGTAGCTGCAAAGATTCCCACTATAAATTAATTAGCACAGCGTCAGTGAGCATCGGTGGAGCAGGAAACATTGAGGAAATGTTTCATCCATCGTATATGTCTTGAATGAACTAATGTTGTTTTGAAAGTGTTTGCTGGTAACCAGACTAAGCTGGTATGGTAGTTTTAAAGGGTTTTGGGGCCTGGCTAAATCAGCATTTTTTTTTCTTTTCCTGGCAGGGTCTCTCTATCTCTATTTTTTTTGCTTTTCTTTCTGTCCAACCGTTTCATTCCTCTCAAACGCACTCTCTCCACCCCCCTCCTGAGCCCTCTGGGTTGCATGGATATATTTTATGGTTATGTTAAATCGAATCTGGTGTTGTTCTTATCTCTTGCAGCATGGAAAATGACGACAGATGATACATTGTATCAAGGGAGATGTTTATCAGTGCAGAGTGCATTTATCACAGAAAGATCTCCCTGAGAGAAATCTGGGCCTGTCCTCTCAAGATCATTTGGAAGACTTTCCCAAAGACTGGAATGCTGTGTACATCCTTCTCTTTTTGTCTTTAATTAACCCTCATTTTTTATTGATATTTACTTTAATGATTTTATGTTTGGTTTCCCAGAGATGATGTACACGATGATGTACACTGCACTATTTTTTTAAAGAATTAATAATTTTATTCAGCAAGGATGCATTACATTGATCAAACAGTAACAGTAAAGTCAAAGTAAATTTCAAATGCTGTTCTTTTGAACCTTACATTAATCAGAGAATCATTTAAACAAAAAGGTATCATTGTTTCCACAAAAATATTTAGCTGCACACCCGTTTTCAATATAATAAGAAGAAATGTTTCTGAATCAGCATATGAGAATGATTTCTCATATCATGTAGCAGTGAAGACTGGATTAGTGGCAAAAGGTTTGCTGTCACAGGAATAAACTATATTTCAAAACATATTGAAAAAAGTTATTTAAAATTGTAATAATATTTCACAATATTGCTATTGACATTTTTTTTTGTACAAACAAATGCTGCCTTAGTGATGGTAATATGTATAGTAAAACATAAACAGCAATTTCAAAATTAACCTAAGATATTAAGAAAACATACAGTACAAAGTTAATTTCTAAATTGAAGCTTTAATCCACTTTTTTTATCATTATCACAAAGTAGAATCAGATTTTTATTAGATTAATATCAACCTAAATACTGCACGACATGCAGATTCATTAACCAAATCAATAACTTTCAAGAATTTGAAAAATGCCTTTCAAGATCCCTTATCTCTGCCCCTGCCTGTTACACTTCAACTATTGTTTTTCATTACACCTAACTGACAAAGTTAACTCACATTCATAATAATTGCTATTACAAATAATTGTTTTCTTTATGTTCCATTTCATGTCATGCCCATTTTAACCATCTTGCCTCTTGTAGCTTATGGCTATATTATGTTTATTTATTGATGTATTTAACAGATATATTCATAGCCTGTCAGTGTATGGTATAGTTTTAATGAAGTGTTTGTGTTCAATGATACTTCAAGTCCCTTGAGACTGTCTTCATAGAGGAAGGAGGATTACTGTAACCCTGTCTTTCTTCCTGCATGCAAATCTACAAAAAACATCTCTGCCCTCTTGTAAAATATTAATGAGATAAAAATGAGTCAAAACACATAAAGAGCACTTTGCTAAACCTGCTTCCACAGACTTCCACATACACACACACAGTGCTATGCAATATCTAACCTCCCTGCCACTTTTCACTTTGTGAAAGCCTCTTGCTGCTTTATTACTTGTTTGATCACAGAAACACTCTTTTACATTTAGCATCAAAGAGTTTCGAAGTGTCTCTCTCTTGCACTCTCTTTCGTACATCTATCTCATCCCCCTTTCACGTTTCAATTCCAATACGGTAACACTTTCGCATCCAGAAGGGTAAAAGGACGAATAAACTCTTGGTTTTTGAGCAAGTGATACATGAAAGGAAATAGTCTGTTAGACACATGCACACACACACACACACACACACACACACACACACACACACACACACACACACACTATATTGAGCGTCTTGTCAGCACTGCCTACAGGAAATGTGAGCAAATACAGAATAAGCTTTGTGTGATTTTTCTATTATGGGTCAATGACAAATAAAGATGGGCAATATCAATAAAAAGAAGAAATAATAATAATAGAAAGAAAGAAAGAAAGAAAGAAAGAAAGAAAGAAAGAAAGAAAGAAAGAAAGAAAGAAAAAGAAAATAAATCACCTATTGCCATCGTTTTTTCCTTGAATACACTTTATTATTTGAAGGTAAAAATTATAAGGTAAAAATAATCCCGATTTCCAAACCTCACAACTTTTTATTTAATTAATTTCAAAAATCCTGCATTTTGAAAATAAGGCTGAATGCCACTTAATACTTTTGGATGACACATTATTCAAAAATGCCCAGTCAAATATACAATTCTTGTAGAGGCACAGTCTAAAACGATTGGAACGTCCAATTACTTACTGTGTATCTGAAGTAGAAAAAAACTAACAAATAAATAACACTCATTGCCAGAATGAGTTTGAATCAATGGGCCAGATAGTGATTTTGCAAACAGAAAAGCTGAAAAAAATTGGATAAATAAATAAGTGAAGAATAAAAAAAATAAAAAAATAAATTAGATGCAAGAAAGCTTGGGCCTTTTGCAAACACTGTGCAAACAATCAAGGCTTAAGGCTGATTTATACTTCTGTGATGGACCTATGCCGCAGCCTACACATAGACGCACAATGCTGTTGCCTTAAGTAAACCTCTCCAAAAATCTAACAGTGCGTCAATTCTATACGGACCACAAGTGGGTGTGTTTATGTGCACTTTAATATATTTTAATGTTACACCTACTTATATAAAATAGAACAAAACAAATAAAAATTGTCAAATGAAATTGAACAAATGAAAACTGACACATAGCCTATGGCATAAAGGCTACGCCGTAGATCTGATGCAGAAGTATACATAAACAGACTCTCAGACTCAGACAAGTCTGAATCCATACAAAGACCAAATTTATTATTTACTCTTCATTTTATTAGATGTTGTAACTAGCATCAAAAAATAAACATCAAAAATGGCAAGTAATGAATAAACCGCAGTAGGAAGGAACAAAGCAAATACTGCCTTATTTGTATTCTGAGACACGCTCCTCCGATAGCCAGACAGTTAGAGTCTTGCTCCAGAATGCAAACTCCAATCATTACAGTCATCAACTGTGCTGTTCTTGCTCTCCTCTGCAGTGCAAGAAGAGGTTTGCCCCACTGTATCACCTGGACAAATTGATAAGTGGCTAAAAGATGAACCTTCTCTCCCTGTGAGGAGGCCGTCTGTGGAGGACTGATAAGGCGAGATGCTCCTCAATTGGCAGTAAAGAGAAAATGGAAGTGACAATTTTCCGTAGCTGATTGTTTCATCAATATAAGAGTCGATATTTTCAAGTCCACTGATAAACTGTGAGATCTTTTTCAGAACAACTTCATTACTTTCGGTTAAAACTGTGTCTCGTGGCGTGCCGATTAGCAAGTGCAAAAGACTAAAAACTCTACATTTATAGCTGTGGGATACATCTAATGGAAAATTAGCAAGTAAAACATACAGACACGGATTTGCAATACTGCATATGTTTTAGAACAGTGGTTCCCAAACTTTTCCATTCCACGACCCACCTAGACAAGTGTAATATATTTCACGACCCACCAAAATATTAAAAAAAAAAAAAAAACAACGAGTGAAATTACTTTAAACCTAATCTTACTTAAAATTTTTATGACAGAAATTAAGTATTTAAGAAAAATAACCATTTTATTTTAGAGTACAACTGAAAATTTCACTACAAATTTACAAGTTTTAATTTTTGTTTACTGGCGTTAAAATATGTAGTGTCCATAAAAACGTGAAGCAGGCTCACTCCAGTGAAGTGTGATCTGCGCTGCTGTGTTTTGTTGCATTCATGATCCTTCCGTGTGTGTCGGGCGAACTCACTCCAGCCCACCGCCTCGATGACTCCTTCGTGGAAAGAGGTGGGAACCGGCGGACAATCAAACAAAGTTTTAATAACCAAATAAACACAAAACAGCGCGACAGCCCCTCTCGGATGACTGCCGTGCACAAATAAAAAACAAACACAAAATAAAACCCAGGCCTGGTCCTCTCTCGTCCTTCACTGTCATCGCTCCTCTTTTGTATCTTTCCGATCTCCTCCGTGGTTCTTGAGACCGGTGAGTGTTGCTCATTTCCCAATCACTCCACCGGCCTAGCTCTGTTCCCATGGCACTAGGCCCCGCCCCACTCGTCACATTCGTGCAGCCCTAGACTGAACTGTGTTAGTGTCTGTGTGTCATTGAAACGCAAAATTAGCTGCAGCCAAGTGACTTTGTGCGACCCACCTTGTTCCATTCCGTGACCCACGAGTGGGTCGCGACCCACAGTTTGAAAACCCCTGTTTTAGAACACACAACATAATGTTAATTGAGAAACAAGATGGGTTAGATTAGTTGTTGCATTATTGTAGCATTCATAGTATAACAAAGACACTTTCACTTTAGATTACAGAGAAATTGAAGCATCATGTTTATGATGTTTTGTTTATCTCACTAATTAGACCAGCATTTCAGGAGAAGTTTCAGCAGTTAGACACTTGCAAATGCTTTATTAAACTGAATAAAAGCTTACCCATAATCACGATATCTACAAATTTCTTTAAACAATACAACCATCATTCAGTCGAGGAACAACTGAACTGAAATATACCGACTACCAATTAGTCCTCATTGCTACTTAAACTACAGACGGAAGATTTTCAATTTCCTACAGCCATTCAATTAGGTTTGCTGATACAGGCGAACTCTCGAGAGAGCCTGGTGTACGTGGGACATGTGCATTGAAGAGCTGCTGTGTTTTCACAGTAGTTTATGGAGATATCAAACATGTTGATGAGGCAGAAAGCACACTTTAATTCATTGCTAGCTGCTGATTTGCCTGTCAAGGCTATCGGCTCCACAAAACACCGACAGCTGCCAGACAATACTTAATCTTCCCAGAACTTGCTTCATCAACACTCTTACAGTATATGGCAAACGGAAAACAACATGGGGGCAGAACTTATATGAAATAACTTTGCTGACAGTAAACGAAGTCAAAGTTTCTTTCAGAAGTACAAACACAAAACTGAAAAAAAATAAAAAATAAATTATAATAATGGACCATGAGTGGGAGACCTTCAGCGGTTCATATTGCGGCACATTTCAAGGACAGCGCTGCATTGTTTTCATGCTTTTTAAAACAACAAAGAAAAAATGATGAAGGTCCTAAATGCTTGGATGTGAGACACATTCAGATAATGATTTATGGTCTACAGGTAACAAACCAAAGAGTACAATGCGAAGCACTTTACAGCACCGTCTAGTAGAATTTTTCATCTTTTCATTATGCACATAGACTTTGAGTGTATAAATATATAGGACATATAAAAGATGCTATGTGAAGTCAAGAAGATCAGATGCATTATAACGATCGTTGCAAATCTTTAAAAAATACAAATAAAAGGAAGGCAGCTGCTTATCACATTGAGTATGATCTGTCATGTGAGCGGAATATGAGTAGCCACATCCTCAGGAGGTCACAAGACAAAGACATTTGTATTTCGTCTGCCGCTGATGCTGATCAGTCAAAATGTTATCTAAACAGCCCTCTGTGACATTACAAATACTCTACCTTGAGCCAACCTCCACTAGATGTTATTTATGAAGATCCTTTCTGCAGACCAAAGCAAAGCTGAGAGATGCAATTTTCTTTCCAATTTTCTAATTTGCTTTGTCAACAGAACGAATAGGAGCTTATTTCAGGGCGAAGTGTGGAGCAAAATGTGACGAAACGGAATGCGCCTTTGCGTCTCCTCTCCACTGCAACTGAAAAAATGTAACTGCAACTTACATGAATACACCAATAGCTAGCCACAAGTGACAGATTCATTCACAAATTAATCAAATGACTGTCTTTATGAGTAAGTCACTGTATTTTACGTCAACCAATTAACATTAAAGTTGACTCCCATTCATATGGAGAGAATGTGTGAAGTTTTGATGTTTTAAAGATACTTATTATTACTATACACTACCATTTATAATACATATGTACATATCTCAATATTACTGTTTTTTTTAATGAAATAAATGCTGCCCTGATCTTAAGCATAATTAAAAACATAAAAAGAAATAATCTCAAACTTTTGAATGTTAGTGTACAGTACCTTTTTACTTGCAATGTTATGTTCCCTTTCAGTCGGTCACTCTTTGACGCCACGTCGGTGACCGACGTAAAATGCGATATCCCATTTCGTGTCGGTCACCGACGTGGCGTCTCTGTTCCCTCCTTCAGGGATCGAGGGTTACCATACATAACCAAGACATTTCTCCAGAGATGGCTAGAGAGGTTCATTAACTTAAAACTCTATGTTAACTTTTTTTTCATTTTTTAAGGAGAACAAATACAGCTGGTAAACCAACATACAAAATAGGCATTGCGACATCTCAAGGGATATAAAGAGATTCTCGAGAGATGATGAGAGGGGATTGGGTCAATAGGGTTATATCTAGACATGCTGCTCCATGTGAGGCATGTAAGTCACTGCAGGTCTTCTGTGTGTGTATGACCTGCCTCTCTTCTTGCACATGTTTCCAATTTTCTAATTTGCTTTGTCAACAGAACGAATAGGAGCTTATTTCAGGGCGAAGTGTGGAGCAAAATGTGACGAAACGGAACGCGCCTTTGCGTCTCCTCTCCACTGCAACTGAAAAAATGTAACTGCAACTTACATGAATACACCAATAACTAGCCACAAGTGACAGATTCATTCACAAATTAAACAAGTGACTGTCTTTATGAGTAAGTCACTGTATTTTACGTCAACCGATTAACATTAAAGTTGACTCCCATTCATATGGAGAGAATGTGTGAAGTTTTGATGTTTTAAAGATACTTATTATTACTATACACTACCATTTAAAATACATATGTACATATCTCAATATTACTGTTTTTTTAATGAAATAAATGCTGCCCTGATCTTAAGCATAATTAAAAACATAAAAAGAAATAATCTCAAACTTTTGAATATTAGTGTACAGTACCTTTTTACTTGCAATGTTATGTACCCTTTCAGTCGGTCACGCTTTGACGCCACGTCGGTGACCGACGTAAAATGCGATATCCCATTTCGTGTCGGTCACCGACGTGGCGTCTCTGTTCCCTCCTTCAGGGATCGAGGGTTACCATACATAACCAAGACATTTCTCCAGAGATGGCTAGAGAGGTTCATTAACTTAAAACTCTATGTTAACTTTTTTTCATTTTTTAAGGAGAACAAATACAGCTGGTAAACCAACATACAAAATAGGCATTGCGACATCTCAAGGGATATAAAGAGATTCTCGAGAGATGATGAGAGGGGATTGGGTCAATAGGGTTATATCTAGACATGCTGCTCCATGTGAGGCATGTAAGTCACTGCAGGTCTTCTGTGTGTGTATGACCTGCCTCTCTTCTTGCACATGTTCTTACTCTAACAAGCAGAGGTAGCGTGTGATCAAGGGTTCGGGCTTTGTAGCCCGAGCAGTGAGCTGATAACAATCCTACTCGTTGACGATGTTTACAGAATACAGCTTAGTTAAGCAGTTTCAGAGACTTTGATTTTTTTTTAAAGCAGACTTAGAAAAGATAAGAGATATGCTCCCTGATTTGCTCTAACCCCCATCACCCCCAATCAGTTGTTTCCATGGTTACTGCTGCTGCCACATTCCACAAGTCTTCATGTGAAACAACACAGAGTTAGACATGACATGTTTCACTCACAAAAGACATCCGTCATTTCTAAATGAACACTTTACTTTTTCCAGCAAACAGGAATATGATCAGATGCGTGGACAGCGATGTGCATGAAAAGATCACAATGTATGACTAATTACTTTTGAACTCTTGAGATTGAGTGTGGAGTTTTCATGATGCCATAAGTGTGTTGTTGATGAGGGAACATTTCTAAAGGAAACTAATTCACTATGAACCTGACAATAAAATAATCAACATATTCATAATTGGCACAAATGAATGAAAGGAGAGGAAGAGTGGTAATACCTTTTTATGAAATGCATTAATTGTTTATTTGAATTCCAGTTCAATTATCAGGACCAAATATGCTGATAAAATTTTTTTTAGCCTTTGATAGAACATGTGTATTTAACAAAAGCAGTCAAACACTGTTATTTCCTATATAACACCTTTCACACTCATATAGTGCACAACAACAGGTTTTTCCACCTAAGCTATCATATGTGGTTCTGAACATGTGATGCTTTTCTTAGATCTCTTCATAGCAACACCCCTGTTGTATTGTCTCTGAGCAGCTTCTCACTGAAAGTGACACTGGCGCTGAGCCATAATTTGTTCTGCTGGACTTTAAATATCAATTGGCATAATGTCAAGCCATTTAGGGCTGTCATTCTTCATTGGCTTGTCTGCAAACAAAGAGGTCATTAGGGATAAGAACTACTCAATGTGATGTAGTGTTCCTAAATTATGGATGCAGTGATTTGGTCGGTGACAGAAGCATAAGACTATGCCAGGCTAGAAACCGATTTTTCTGACTTCACCTGCCCCTCTAACCAGACCTGATAATCACGTAGTTAGGAATAACATAAGCATGAAAATGCTTTCATTTTTTGTGAATTGCAAATGAAGCAGCTAAACAGTTGAAAGATAAAACTGATGATTAGAGAGCACCAGGTAGGCTGACAGAACTACTCAGTATGCAGATTTGCATACAATATTTGGAGTACATGCTAAAGTAATTAAAATGATTTGAAGTGCTATACAAAGAGATTAGCAAACACTCATTAACTCTTTGATAAGATGGACAGCTCTCTCCATTCAACAAGCCAAGAAGCATCGCTGAGTAATCGCCAAACAAACAGCTGGAAATCACAAATTAGACAAAGTTTCTTTCTCATTAAAAGTGGAACTGATGCAACACAGCTTTTCAGTGTCAAAATTTCACTTTTATGACCTCAGAATTAATTTACCAATCATTCAAGCTTAAAGGAGCAGCTATGAATTGACGAAGACTTGGTTGTTGCAGTGGATGAAAACGTAAATGATGGAGTTCGAAGGGAAAAGTGAATTAGGAAATGTGTATTTCAATTATGTAGCATTCAAACAAAAGATGGCTCTAGCAACCCCAAGGTCATGGGTATGATTCCCAGGGAACTTATAAAAATGTCTCCTTTGAATCCAATGTAAATAGCTTTGGATGAAGGCATGTGCCAAATGCATAAATGTAAATGTGAAATGTCATTACTGCTCCTCATTAACACATTTATATATGTGGGTAAAGCCAACCAAATTCCCACTCGCCAGCATAAAACTGTTTAACACAGTGACCTGTTTGAATTTGCCAAGGTGCTTCACAGACAGACTTCCCTACGATCCTTAACTGCTTTCATCTCTCTTCTTTTTGACTTTGATACAGTAACAGATTTGTAGGTCTTCAGTTGCACCACCCTGGATCATACGTTTCACAATGCCTTTGGAAGAACTCTCCGAAAATCAATGATAGAATGCCATTTCTTGATTATCAGCTAGAGAATCACAACTTTTTCTCTAAAAAAGGAAAAGGCTGAATAAAACAGCCAGAGAATCAAAGTCCGAGTAGTAAATACTCTGCACTTCAAGCGTCAAAAATATCAGAAAGAACTAAAAAACCTTTTACTTTGCCTCAACTGAGTTATCAAAGAATTCAAAAGTCCTCTCATGGAAAGACCTGACATCTAGAGCTGAGAACTAAAGCTTTTCCCTTTTAGCCTAATTGTTGGTAAATTTGAGTGGATAATTCAAGTAGGTCATTTTAACTTGTCTGATGGCTACTAAGAATTGTTAGGTTGTTCTAAGACTGATCATGTCATGACTGATTCTAAGACTAAGACTGTTCTAAGACACTTTCCAGAGCACTTAAAATGTTTTTCCCACACAGGTCTTAAAATCACAGCAGGACTCAAATCACATGAATTACCTCGGGAATGAAAAGAAAAGACATCAGTGGCTTCACAGCATGTTGTAAACATCACTACTCAGCTGTAGTGTTCTCAAATTGTATCTTGACAAAGCCACACTTTGACTCTTTGCACCCCTACTTGTTCAGCAAATTTGATAATTGAATCACTGGAAAAAAAACATTTGCCACAGGACCAGTGAAGTTGTCCTCTTAACTACTTGCAGAAAGGATTTTGAGTTACACATCCATTCAGAGAAAATTATTTTAGTAAATGGTACCTTTTTGGAGCTGTGGTGATGAAACGGTCCCGTTTCCTTCCTTTCGTTCAGATTGTCATTACTAGAAGCATTTCTCTTAAATACAAAAAGTAAATAAGCAAATGGAGAGGAATCACCTGAATATTACATTGCATTTTCAGCAGACACTGATGGATGCATAATAAGTTGATGATTGGTTTAGGCTAAATCATGCAGAGAAGTGTTGGGAAACAACGGTCTAGTGAATAGTTGAATATAATGGATTTGATGCCCGATGGCCATGAGCAACATTGCTGGAGCAGACAGGTGCACTTATCTATTTCTATGAGGCATCTATAAATCAAAGCCGAATAAATCCCTCTGTAACTGCTTGTGGTTGGGATTTTGTTATATACCACTATGCAGCATTACTAGATCATTAGGAATTTTTTTTTTCTTTTTGAGAGAGAGAACTGATGAAAAAAGTTAATGAGAGAAAAAAAGAAGAAAAAAAAGCTTAGCTGTAGATTTACATGAAAAGAGAGAAATACAATCCAGCGCTGTCCACAGCTGTAGTAAGAAAAATTTCAATTTAAAAGGTTAAAGTCAGCGTGAACCAGAAGTTGCTGCTGACTGTATTTCAGTGTAGTGACGTATTTCCAGGTGAAACAGAATATTGAATTGAGGGCATGGTTTTATGTTTGCGCTCCTCCTCTCTGTCTCTCACTCATAGCAATCTACCAGTAGGAGGGGTGTGTTTAAGGATAATCAGCCCAAGCCGTCAAACTGAGGTCATCAGAAAAGGAATGACATTCCAGAGTGGAAGTAAATGTTCAGATTTCGATTAAAGATTACAAAGACAAACATTTTTTTTTTTTTTATGGGGTTTTACTCGTTTACATCAAGACTAGCAATGTGCGCAAGTAAATAAAATAATTTTCATGTGATTTCATGATTTCATGGAGTCTTTAATTTAGTGTAATTAAATATGAATTATAAATAATTAAAAAATTTTTTTTACAAAAAATTGTAAATATATTCTATCACTATTTTTCGAAAGTTTTGGGTGATAATTTTAAAATGTTGCATTGATTTGATGCTGCATTTATTTGATGAAAAATCTAATAATATTGTGAATATATTATTACAATTTAAAATATCAGTTTTAAAATGTACTTTAAAACTTTTCTCAGCAATTAACTGTGATTAATCAGATTAGTTATTTGGCAATGTATGTAACTAATTTTGAAAAAAAAAAAAAAAAAGTTTACACCAAAAAGACAGGAAAAAAGGAAAGTAGTTTGTGAATGATCAATTATTATTATTATTTATTTATTTTAACAGAAAAGCATGCGCTGTGGATAACAAAGCTCCTCTCACTGAAGGTACTGAAGGTACAGCTTGAGGGGAAGGTCACTCCAAATGATCACATTTCCTGACTGATTTCTGTACAGACCCTGGTTACTGAATTGCAGGGGAGGCAGTCACCGACTGCAATTTTCCCCAGAACATACAATTACATCTTCTTGAGGTGAATGTAAAGCGACACAATGAAGTACTTTTGGAAATAATATTTCCAGTCTCACCTTCCCTGAGCGTTTCAGTGAATATAGAGGCTTACATGCAAAGAAGAATAAAAGTCCAATAGAAATGGCCTCATCATATTTTCATCTGCAATCAGGGAGATTGGCCAGTTTATTTAGCTGGAGCAGTTTTGATTTCTCATAAATCTGCACATCTCGCTTGACAGCATATGCTGTGCGGAAAGTGGGTCATGTAGGAAGGTCTGGGCTGAATGGCAAGCCTGTCACAGATTAAAACATGTGGCTGGACAAAATAATGCAAATTCATGCCCTGCAGCTGCCAGCTTTTTTTTAAATGAGCTGAGGTTTTTTGGCAGTCCTTCGAGAATTGCCAGGAAGATCGCTAGGGAAGATTTGCTACCATAATCATTAGCTGGAATACATTAACGTAGACTCTGTGCACTGTTTTCAGGTGGCCAGAGTAAAAGTGTGCATGTACCAATCAACATCAAGGTTAATGAGACAACTAGAAAAAAAAAAAAAATTACTGGGAAGTCTCTGAAAATCAACCAATTCTGAGCAAAACACATGGGGAAGCGTCAGTTTCTTTCTTGTTTACGCGTCTGAATTTTCTAAACTGAACCCTGAGGATCAATGCACTCTGATCGGAATGACCTTCCAGGGCATCTGCATTTTTTATTCTCCATCTGCGTTCACATTATGCTCTATTTCAGACATGGCTCGCATTCATCTGCTTTCAACTGCTGGCCAATTTAACGCAATTTCCAGATCAAAAATACCTTGGGGGGATTGCGTTACACCACTCTCATCCTTGCCTGTAGCCATGGCGGAGCCCGACAGTACACTATCACAGAACCCAAATAAAGCATTAATTGCAAAATGATTTGCTTTAGATTTGCTGATTTGAAAAAAAAAAGTGTGACTCTGTGTAGACATAAAGGGTACAGAGGTTTAACACCCATGTCTGGAAAAAAGAAACCCATGTGAAATAGAGTGTGATAATGAACAATACTGCATTAGTCCATATGGCAAAATGTGTTACTGAAAATGGTTATAATATATTCTTAGTAAATATTTATAAAGTAACACTGAATACAGGTTAGAATTTTTGCAGAAACACTTCATTTTCAAGGAAATTTGTATTTAGTTTAATATTTTATCTATCTATCTATCTATCTATCTATCTATCTATCTATCTATCTATCTATCTATCTATCTATCTATCTATCTATCTATCTATCTATCTATCTATCTATCTATCTATCTATCTATCTATCTATCTATCTATCTATCTATCTATCTATCTATCTATCTATCTGCCACATGCTGAGATAAAGATATTACTTATACACTTGCTACATAATATATGTTTCAGTTGTATACAGGATATTGATTTTCGGAGAGAAAATGCACTACTATATAAAAGAGTCAATCAGTATTGTATTGTTAACCATTTTATTATAATAGCATGTATTATTTACCAATAAGTATTCATTTTTGCTGTCTTTTATTACCCTTATATTATGTTTTAGAAATATTAGTTTCAATAAAATCCAAATTATGGAAATAAATGTACTGTATGTACAGTAAGTGCCAAGAATAGAATATACTAATTGATTTGATTAATATACAATATAAACTTATGCATATGTTGCAAAGGACAGTATCATTTCTGATAATAAGAGCGATTATTTATAGAAGTGGCTAGGTGAAGGTTTAAGCTACAAGCCAAGAGTGTTTCGATTTTCAAACAACATTAGAAGGTAATATTAGACTCTGAAATATTGATTCATAACTCAGCAGTATGAGAGATTAAAGCTGGATTCTTTTGATGAGGGTGACTATGAAAACAGAAACTCGGAACACATTTAGAATAGCCTCCTCTATGTCAAGTTCATTTATCTGGCTGGGCTTTTTTACTACAATGACCACACATAGAATGAAAGAGCTGATCAGAACTGCCAAACCAGCTGTTCACCTTTACACTGATGAATGTGCCAGGTAAACTAAACAGCCATATAAGAGGAAAGATTGAGAAAATGAAGCAGAAACATTGTATTGCATCTGCATTCCTAAACTACAGTTGGAATAAGGCTGTGTGTGATTGTGGTGTGATTAGCTCTAACAATGGATTATGGAAAAAGGCTTTTGAAAAAATGTGTTATATAGGCTCAACAGCTTCCTACAATTTTATCCACATAGTTTGGTTCCAAAATGCAATAAATCCATTTTGATTGAGTAAAAATGTGTTTTCTTTATCCAAGAGAGTGGCAAGATACAACCACTATTTTCTGTTTCAAACTATCACATAGCATATTTAGGTTATAATAACATTGAAAAATTCAAATCAAGGTTTTGATTTTCATAGATTTATTTATTTATTTTTTCCCCAAAATGCAATAAATCCATGATACTTTTCCCCCTCAAAATGCAATAAATCCATGATACTTTTTTTTCCTTCTCAAAATGCAATAAATCCATTGAATCAATATGGAAGTTATTTTTCATATTGAAACTGATGAGAATACACAACATAGTACGTTGATCGACATATGATAGCCTCTGAACTTGGTCAATTCAAATCTTATATAGGCTACAGGCACTGGACTGGAAATACATTGATCAGTCATTGCTCCCAAAATGAATTCAACGGGTCATCTTGTTAATGCTATAAATTAATTACAGCAATAAAATAAAATGTAGTCATGAACAAGAACATGAACAACATCACATTAGACCACAGGAATTCCAAAATGAAATTTCCCTTTCATTCAACTTCCAAAAGTGCATTCATCCTTGCCATGTTACATTCATTTAATTGACTAGTGCTATGTGCTGTATTAACAAAACACTAACACTGACAAGCTATGCATTATCGCGTTATAATGGAATGCGATTAATTTAATGAATGCGATATAGTGATATACACACGCACACACACACACACACACACACACACACACACACACACACACATACATATATATACATATATATATATATATATATATATATATATATGCACTCAAAAAGACTCACTGCTTTAAAATCAAGAGATTTGTTTTCTTTTCTGTCGTACAATGCACTCTGCAAACCATTAGAAGCAGATGCATTTTACTTGCAGCAGATGCAAACTTCAATAAAACATTAAATGTAAATACCTCTTCTGCAGCTAAATGTCAATACCACATTATTTAAGAAGATTGCTAGCCAAAACTTGAAAACTAGTTATATAAAGAAGTCAGTAAATTACCTAATTACCAACAACAAATTCCTCTGTGGATTTCTTCAGTATAAACAGAACATAAATATTTGCATTTAGAATACTTAGAAGAAAAAAAAGAGCTGCAGACCCCCCCACAACCAGAGCGTTCTGGTTCAGTCTCATCACTTTTTCACATCTTAAGAGACTGTCAGAATGAAGTATATCCCCCGCTCTTTGGTATTGAAACTGTGAACTCCGAGCAGCCAATGGAACAAAAATTGGTAATGGTGCTCACTTTTCTCACTCAGAATCATTCTGCACTTTAAGGCTGAATGGAAGGGGAGTGGGATGTTTGTGGCAGAGGCCATTTAGCACAGTGAGGTTTGCAGTATTGAAAATCAACAGGCAATGTGTAGTTATGCTGCTCACTGATTAAAAGAGATCAACACCATTGATTTTCTGTACACTTAAATAATTCTCTCTTATAGGATTTCAGTCAACAGCTTTGGTGGCAAAGACTGCTGGTGTCGGAGCCATTTATCCTTTCCCTCTTCTGTCAATATGTGGAAAGCGCCCAGCGACGTAATTCAGTTAAAATGACTGGCCAATTATTGGACCATGTCATTTTAAAGTTCTCGTCTATTTGGCCAAAGTACAAGTTTCCAAACAGAAAAGACATTAGTTAACATTATTTAAAATGGCAATTGTTTTGCATTGTAGGGGATGAAAAAGACCTTTAAAGTAAATTGAAACATCCCATCCACTCATGTAGTAGTAATACAACATGGGGGCAAAAGCAATTTGTGGAAACGCTTAGTTTTTTACCCTAATTACACACTTACTTCCAGCTGTGCAGCTGGTGGAGGGAAGCTATTTGCTGTTAATGAGTATCCAACGGTCTTACAAAGAAATACGTTATGCTGTGCAGGCGCTGATGTTCATATTAGGGAAGAAAGCGAATTGGAAACTTTAGTCATTTGAAACTTCCTTTAAGTGTTTAACTCTGAAGGAACACAGAGAAACAGAATGGCAGTTTCCAATGAACGTGTGATGAGTGTTACAATCAAGCGGAACAGCAGGGACATCTTCACAAGAGTCTCTCCTCACCTCTTCCTCTCTCTCCAGCAGAAGACGTGTAAATTAAAGGCATTTAGCAGATGCTCTTATTCACAGTGACATACAAAAGTGCATAGTTTTCCCGTGTGAGACCGCTATGGTCAACAGATGGCAAACATGCCGGCACGAATGGTATACTGGTGGTAGGGAAACAGTGGCTGTAAAAAGGCTAAATCTGTGTGAGAGTGTGTATGTCATAAATGGGTTTATATATATATATATATATATATAGGAATGCAATTATTGGTTTTCCACCATGAAAATGCAGCTGCTCAATGAAATAATTTTACTGTATTATACACAAATGTACGTTTCAGTAATGTTAATTTGTTCACTTTACAAGTATGTACTAAATAAAAACTGAAATTCGACTAATTATAACTATAACAAATGTGTGTTTGTGTGAAAATTGTTCATTTGCTGGCAATTTTTTTTTACAGATTATCAAGATTAAATTCACTGCAATTAGGATTAGCAAATCTCATACAAAATGTTTTCACACTTCTGTCCACAAATTTAACACTTTTCCCTATTTAGGGAAAGAGACCAGGAATAATTTGGACTTGGTCTTTTGGATCATAAGATAAATTCATTCAGGTGTTATCAAACGTGATGTATGTATATGATATTTAATTGATGAAGACATTTAATTTCCAGATGGGAATTGTGATAAAGACAGAAAATTATTAGGATGGCAGAATATGTAACTGACACAGCTCCAAACCACAAATCATAATTCCTCTTGCTTTGATCTGGTTTGAAACGACCACTTTTTACAATCCATTCCCTTTCTGATGGATATAATCAAGCCCCTTCCACTTTTACCTGTTTCACTGAGAAATATGTCACACTAAAGATTTAAAATAAGTTGAAATCATATTTTAAGGAGACTTTGAAAATGATGAGGGCTATGAAGTGAGGGTGTGACAATGCCTGTTAATATATTTGGATGAATGTGTCACATGGACAGAATACATGGCGAGAAGCAGAAGGCATGTCTATATCTTCACTTCTTCTGACTGAAGAAACATCAGATGACTTTAAAAGTGAGAAACGCCAAAATTTACAGTGGACAGATGTTCCCTGCTTTGATGCGTGGAGATGCAAGACGCTTCACTCGAGAGTAAAACCGACAGTTCACTCAAAAAATCCCTGTCATCATGTACTCACCCTCATGTAGTTCCAAACATGTATGATTTTCTTTCTTCTGTGAAGAAGATATTTTGAATAATGTCTCAAGTTTTCTTTTTTTTTTGTCCACACAATAAATGTCAGTGTGGTCCATGTTGTTTTGGATCCCACTGGCTTTCTTTATTTATATAAAAACAGACTGGAAAATGCTTCTTCTTTTGTGCTGCAAATTATAGAAAGTAAGTTATAAAGGTTTGGAATGACATGAGGGTGACTACATGATTAATTTTTTTTCACATGAACTATCCCTTTAAAGCTCTGAAGTTCACATACTTACCCCAAGAATGAAAACAAGGGATTAATAATGATAGTTTAGATGTAGCATTTTAGTCAGAATTTAGATTATTTGGTTTGTTAAGGCTTGGAGTTAAAGTGATTGGCTTACAGACTCCATCACAGCGGTTGCCATTTCAGAGGTGGCATGTCTGAAGGGCAATGGCACTGACATTTCCCTTGTTGCCGGAAACCGTCTAACAAGGTATTCCATGGTGTCACCAGCCGCTCAGTTCAGAAGTGTAAGAGACAGACGTTTACAGCTGAAAATAGCTCACTCATTATCAGCGCAGAAGAGATGAGTGGAGGGAGATTTCCATAATCAGCCCAAAATAAAACAGTGACATTTTGGTCCATCCTCACCTTTTACTCTTCCCAAAAGTAATGGCAGACATGATAGAGGTTTAAAACGATAAAAAAACATTTTTACATTCCAAGGACTAAACGTTTAGTGCTTATATCTAAAAAGAGACCAAAGACGTAATGTGCCCTGTATAATGTTCCAGATGCAAAGATTAATTCCAAACCAGTACGTACTAATCAAAGGCAACTCCCAATCACTCATTATGTAAGTTTTGAAACTGCCTATAAAATACGGCAGTTTAATTCCCTTTACTCTAGAGTTGTGCTCCAGATTTAATTCATTTGGCAGCAGAGGCTTATTTCCATCAGGGCTACACTATAATGGAGTGAGCGTGTATGTGTGTGTCCATGTGTGTCATAGAGGGGAAAAGGCAGGGGGTGAGGGTTTAGTGAAATGTCCTTAGTTATATTGCCCATTACAGAGCCCGAGGAGTCCCTGTGGACCACCAACATGGGCCACAATAAAACTAGTGGACAGATGGAGTTAGCCACAGAAATATTCCCCATTCACATAAAAAAAAAAAAAAAAAAAGGACATCCATTCCACCATAAAACTACAAGGTCACTTGTTTGATAAGACTATTTGATAAGACACAACTTTTTTGGTTTGTTTACTCCCAGTTTCATTATATACTCCCAATATTCTATACTGTTTTTTCAGAAGTTTTTGAATTTGAAAGAAAAAGCAGGTAATAATTAAAAGCATCTTTAAATAATTATAATTTTTAGGAAGGTTCACAAAAACAGCATTTTTTGAAAGGGATTTTTTTTTTTTTGGGACCAGTGTATAAGTGTTTACTATAACTCTTAACCAGTGCAATGCACTCTTGTTTATATATTTATATGCATTGTTATGCACAACTAATAATGCATTCAAAAGTAGTGTATTGTGCATTTTAACATAGTAGCAGTTAAAATATTTATTGTAGCCTAAATCTCAACTCATAAAATGAATGTAATTAAATAAAATTAAATATAAAAAGCTATTTGTCAGTGCCAGGACATTAACGTTTTTATAGAAAATATTTTATAGTTTGTTACAGAAAAAACAGTTATGCTAAGAGTCCAGAGCCTCGATCATAACATTGTAACAGGTATCTTCCTATTAGAGACCTGCACGATCATGGGATCCATCGTAGCAGAGTGCGGAACGGGACAACACTTGATGGGCAGGTAGAGATGGGATGCGGGATGTGGGAGAATAATTAGGGTATGCTCACACTAGGCAATCTTAACGGTGCCGGAGTGCGTTTGACCCCCAAAGCCTGGTTCGTTTGACTAGTGTGATCGTTCCGTTTAACAGTCTCTGGCTCGGTTGGAAGAGGTGGGTAAGAACGCGGTTCAGTTATAAAAAGATCAGTGAGTGTGAATGCTAACCGCACCAGAGTGCAGATCTTGTAATACGTGCTGCATAATTGCATGAATATTTTTTAGCGGCAGAATCGATAGATCTACCGCATCCCATACGACTCAAAATAATAAACCACAAAGTTAACAAAACGATTCACTCCACTGTGTTGAGGAGAGAGCTTCTCTGCTGTCTTCACGTGCTAGCGGAAACTTCCTATTTCAAATTTATAAAGTCATGATTACTAGCTGATTGCATTCTTTTCTGTTAAAAATAACAGTGGACAGTGGTTTGTGAATGTTGATGCTAAGCCTAAATAATTTAATAGGGTGCATTACTTCCTGTGACCCATGATTTGTCTGAGAATTCAGATCCAGTGAGAAACGGATTTACGTAATAAAAAAAAAAAACTACTTTAACGTGCTATAAAATAATTGTCTGCGTTAATCAGTTAATGTAGCTTTTTTTTAGCTCCTGCGTACCTAACTAGCCTTCTACCACGCTACAACCCATCACGCACCCTAAGGTCACAAAACACTGGACTTTTGGTAGTTCCTAGGATAGCAAAGTCCACTAAAGGAGGTAGAGCTTTTTCACATTTGGCTCCCAAACTCTGGAATAGCCTTCCTGATAATGTTCGGGGTTCAGACACACTCTCTCTGTTTAAATCTAGATTAAAAACGCATCTCTTTCGCCAAGCATTCGAATAATGTATCTCTTAAATTGTGAGTGTAGTTGCATCTGCATTTTTATTCTTTAGCTTGGGTTAAACTAATTTTACTTTGTTGGATCAGCAGCTATGCTAATGATGTCTCTATTTTGTTTCTATGTTTTGCCACGGGATTTACATCCCGTGGTAACTAGGATTTACACAAGCTCCAGTCTGGATCCAGAACACCTGAGAAGAGATGATGCTGACCCTCAGAGGACCCCAGATGATCCTAACCTTGAATCAACAAACAGAACTAACAATTATTGCTACATGTGTGACTGCATCATATAATTACTATTAATTAATAATATTGATAGTTCTTCATCTAGCTGACTACGTCTTGTATTATTATTATTATTTTTATTTTTCTAAAATCCTGTCAAACGTGCACAAACTACTAGCTACTACTAAATATTGTAGAAACATAATTTTCTGTAAAGTTGCTTTGTAACGATTTGTATTGTAAAAAGCGCTATACAAATAAACTTGAATTGAATTGAATTGAATTGAATTGAATGTGTTAATGCACTATATGCAATTAATGCAGTTAATGCAATATAGATATATTGTATGCACAGTATAAATAAAAAAGAAACACTCTAATGACCTCATTGTTCATTTATGAACAAGAGACCCCTTGGTGACAAACACTGTCTGAAAATTAATCCTTTTGTCTTTCAGAAAAGCAGGTTAATTACCAAACCAGCATCCATTACATAAGTGCTGAATTATTTACATTATGGACACATCCGGCCAAATAGAAGCTCTCGCCATGGATAAACTGTTGGAAAAGAGCTGCTGGGCTTCAGCATGGCGTATGTATTGATCATCTAAAAAGAACATTTTGCAGCTCAGCAGAATTAAACACACCATACTGAAGTAATTCACAGTTGTTATGGGTAATCATGTAGAGTATTTTATTTATTTTTTAAATACTGTAGCTGTTGAGTGACAAACTTCTTATTGGCACTGACAAAAATATTGATGCAGAAGTGAAGCTGTGGGTTTCAAAACTGAGAGACATCATTACTCTTGGATTGATTATTTACAAGGACATGCAACAGAAAGAAAAAAAAAACGCCTACAAGGTATCCACTCACAGAGGTGTTGCGTTGTTGGAAATGCACAGAATCCTAACACTCTGTCGACACCCTAAATCTCCCCCGTTATAATCAATGCAGCACTGACGCATACACTAGAAGCATATGTTGTGTGGCGTCGAGATGCGTCTATTTTTGAAATGCTGCAGAGCTATTCCTACCACGTAATTATCCATATCTGTATGAAATAAAATGAATGCACTTATATCACCTCACCTTTTTTTTTCTTTAGCTATGAGTTTTATTTGTAATATATTCAAAACCAATGTCTTTGGTCTATTAAGTAATTTTAATATATAAATAAACACACTACTCTTCTAAAGTTTGGAGTCTTGGATTTTTTTTAATGTTGGAAAAGTTTTTTTTATGGATTCTTTGATGATTAGAATGTTCACAAGAACCACATTTATTTGTAATAGAATTATCTGCAATTGTAAAAATTTGTTCAATGTAATACATGTATGTTGAAAAATAATTTACAAATATAATAAATATATAAGATACATAAATATTTAAACCATTCATTGATTTAATTGATGAAATCATCAGCGTTGCAGCTGATTACTGGTCAAGCCAAGTGTGAACAGGGCATCAGAAACATATCTCTACTGTGTACTCTGGCTTGTTTTCTTTTTCTTTTTGGTGTTGTATACCTTTAATATTGAAACTTGTAGATGTGGCCGATCAAGTTAAAAAAAGCTCTGACTTACAATGTGGAGCATGAGGTAGTCTCCCAGGCCGGGGGCGCTGTCGATGCGGATCAGGATGCCATCCTTGAGTGAGGTGCTAAAGCCCACTGTCAGCCTGTCCGTACGGGTGCTCGGGCGCTCGTTGGCTGGCCAGTTAAAGGTTATAAGGCCTCCACCTTTTCCAAAGATATACGTTGTTCCAGCTAGAAAAGATGAGAATGCAAAGATCAGCAAGTATTACTGAGGGCTTGACCCAAAAAGTATTTGCAAAACACAAATTATTTTTATGGAACTGCATGTAGAAGAACCGTTTAATTTGTAAAAAAAAAAAGAAAAAACAAGCTTGAGCCTTATATCTTAAATTAATGCATTACCTGCATTTATAATGAAATATCTACATTATCAGTGTAGAAACAGAATGAATAAAGTTGGAAAAACAGCATATTTTTGTAGATTTATTTATTTATTTAATTTTCAAGGTATGTATTTATGTGTGTGAATATATATATATGGGCCTCTTCAATTTATATTTCACCTTGCCTGAAAGTGCATGTCAGCAAAATGTCTCTTAACCTGACATTTGGAAGTAGAAAGAATGAAATAGTATTTTCTTTTCCACAAACGGTAACAGTACAAGAACCAATGACGTGCCACTAAAATGTCCTTTTCAAGTTTCCACAACTAGGCCAAAGACATTGAGAAAAGTCCTGACATTTTTAAGTTGTCAGCGGCTGCTCTTACCAGCGTTCTCTTAGCGCTAGCGATCGGATCTTAAGCATGAATAATGCCCACACCTGGGTCAGAAAAGTCATAATTCTTCAGGCTCATATTCTCAGCAGAGCCTGCTGTAAAATTCTGTGACCTATCCAAGTTAAATATAACTCTTTCCAGGGAATAACAGCAGGAGCCTTTGATGAATGAATTCTGTTATTATCATGCATTATACGAGGAAAAACGTAAACGCAAAAGGCTTCACCTGGAATAGAGCAAGGGCAATAATTTGTTTTCCCATTTGAGTGGCTGCATACTGAAACTTGGAGAACAGTGTTGCAGTAAACAAAAGCATTGTTGCAATTTCATGGGACTATTTGTTTTGGACAACAGTTGCAACGGGGGGATTGTGGTGCAAAGCTATTCTGTTACCCCCCCCCCCCTGCTTTCAACACTCTACCAACAAATGGCTGCATGTGTGTTCAGAAAGGGGACAGCTGGCAGAACTGTCCTCCACTCAAGGGGCCTGTCAAGTGGAACATCTGGCCCTGGAGCAGATCATGCACTCACATCTGACGTGCTGCCACTTGCAGTCCCTTTACAGCTCTCATTCTCAATTTGAGTCATTGACTTCAGCGATTCTTTCCCACAACAGCTTGGTAAGCCATCGAGGCAGCAGCATGTAATGTATATGCAAGATATGGCCAAATGCAGAAAGAAGTTATGAGTTTGCTGTTACAGGCGACACATCCGTCATTAACTTCTGACAGATCGCACCAATACACAACAGAAAAGGCACAGCTGGAGATGCGATAGTGCCATAGGTGCAATCTTTTGCTCATGGACAAGATGGAACTGAACCTCATTTGCACTTATATGTGTCTGAGTTTGAATGAAAATTATTCAGAAGTAATGCATTTAATATTATATGCAGAGGCATGAATTAGTTGGTATTGTGTTTTTACTCTGAAAGCACTTAAAGGTTGTAAAAATATTTTTAAATGATTTTGGAGGTGTTATAGACTTTCACTGTTATGTCAGACATGTAATGACTGTGAGGCTTTTAAAACAATTAAGTTTGCCATCCTTTCTGCATTTTGATGAGCTCTCAGACATTTTCAGTGATGTATGTGTGATTAAGATGTAAAAGAGAAATGCAGTGGAACATTTTCTAAAGAGGAAGTAGTGTCAATGGTTTACTCAAAAGCAGTGTCTGCCTGCAGAGTGTTCTTTAATAAATTAGCTGCCAGCTTCAAACAACCCTGCTAATATGAATCTTTACCTGATAAGCATTCAAATGAGGACAGAACCCCACCAACAGAAAAAAGAAGAAGAGACTTATTGAGATGCATACAATGAATTTCTCTCTGTATTTTTTTCAAGGGTTTCGGCACTAATGGTTTCCTTGGTTAAATTTTTCCATTAAGTAAAAGGGTGGAATCTCTTCAAATGGAGTGTGTTCTACCTTTAATGGATATCCTTCCAGTGACCTAGAATACATAGAGTGAATTATCAATAAACAGTCAATTATTTTGCAGAGCAAAATGGAAAACATCCGGACCTTTCCCCACATTTTCTTACAGTGCAATGTGATATGTGTATTTATGTCTGTATAGCTGATGTGAATATGTTATTGAAACCTATTAAGTTACCAAAACACGACACGTCTGGAAATACAGAATATAAAACAATGTTTTGCAACTTAGTAACTGCATATCAAACAACACTTAGTGTTATAGTGGGGTCCCTACCCCAAAGAAGTACACATCAAATATTAAATACACTTCACGTCACATTTTGAAATCATAACTCAAATAAATGCAATGCTCTACCTTCTTTAAGTTCAAAATCCATATAATTAGGATTAATGATCAATTCCAAAATTAAGACTGAGAGGAATGCCCATAACACCTCATGCTTGAATAATGCAATTATTTGTATATTTGGCCAAATTATGGGACAGTCAGGGTCATGTAATTTTTTATTAGTATTTATTATTTTAGCATTATTTATTTGTATACATTACACAAAGTAAGTTATAATATTACATTACAATAGAAATGTAAAATATAATATAATTTATCATTTAATATTCAGGAATTTTAATTACTACATGAAAAATACATTATAAATCTGTGCATTAAAGCACATATCAGTCGTGGGATTCATTCATTCCGGCAATTCATTCAAAGCTGAATCATTCAGAAATGAAACAATTACTGAATCAAGTGACTGAAGTTACCGAATCATTCATTCAACCGATTCATTGATTCATTCAGGAACAAAACAAGCAAAGTAACTATCTTTATGAATGAGTCATCAAATTAATGTTGTTGATTTTACCGACTGGTTCAAAAACTTGTTAAAAAATCTTCCTTTCTTTCTTTAGTTACTTATGTATTTATTCAATCATTATTTTAAAATTACTTTAATTTTTTTGTTTTTTTGAGAACATTAAGTTAACTTGAGGACACAATGATAGACACCAGTACTTAATTAATTAGAGGAAATTCATCTTATTTGGTTTTAAAGTGTGTAATCCCCGAAAAAAAAAAAAACACTCTAATCTCATCTCAGCTTTGATACTCTTATCACCGCTAAGGACAGTCACCAACAAGGGCGCATCCCTTTGAGATGTGCTGGTTACAGCGATAAAGCGCACACATGATGAAGAGTTCATGCAATGTGTCACGTAGCTAAGAGCACAGCCTTGATCCGCTGCATTAAAACTGCAACAAGGAGAGTGTTAGTAGACAGTGGCAAGACAGAGAATAAAAAGATGCTTCTTCCATGTGTCAGCATGCAAGGTGGAAGTTCAATGACCTGTCCCACGATCATGCATACAATCATAATAAAGTGAAAATGAAATTCCTGCGCTTAATACATGATTCATCCGCACATGCCCGATTGATATTCCGTAAGTGTGAAATGGAAATAGCACTGCTGAGCTTCATTCCTCCAAATTTGACTGTAAGATGAGAATGCTCAAAAGCTCAATTTGATCATGTACATCCCAGGTCCTTCTTTTCAGCCAGACACCATGCAAGTACAAAAATTGCTTGCCTATACACAGAGATGTAATATCTGAAATAGAGTATTTTAAGCAGTCAGGCACTGTGCTAGAATGATCCCAAGAGTCAACAGTATAGAGCAGCTCTAGCGGCGAGTGTCGGGAGGTTTAAAGTCTATCAGCTCAGCAATTGGTTCTGAGCTTCTTCGATAAGGAGGCGATTAGAAAAGCGAGCAGGTAGAAGTCCTGTCTGCTCAAAACTTGAATGTGTGTCGCTGTGAAGTTCTAGACTCACATTTAGCAGATTTCTGACTTGATTACAATGACAAAGGCAGCAAGACCAGACATACGTCACACACGCTGATTCAGTGACTTGTAAATTTTTGGCTTTGGATTGGGTTTTTAATTTAACTAGCAAATGAGGAGTTATGCTCACACAGAGTTGAATAAACCCATTTCTGACAGTAGGGCACCACATGAATAACATTCATATTCTTTATTTTTCAAGTGCAAGTATGATATGACTGGCCTTCGTGACTGATTCTGTAAACACTTCAGAGGTTGAAGAGGGAGACAGATGGGCAAACTTAACTGCAGAGTACAATCAAAGATCATAATGCACAATGTGGCGCTAAAGAGAGGGAATACGCTTAACTGGACACAAGTTGGCATGTTGATAGATCGCTTTTCAGCACCCCTTCTCAAACCCCCCCCCCCCCATCACTTTCCCAACCACTGCACCAAAACTTATTCCGAGCATGTTTACCTACTCGAGAGAAGTCTTTTTCGTTCAATCATGGAGAGGGGTTGCTCAGACCGTACTGCTTGGCAGTCTTGTCTTTCCCCAGAGTGCGAAATTCAATAGAGGTAATCATTACTGTGAGAACCAGTGCTCAGGACTGCCTACCAAAAACGTCAGAATAAAAAGATAAAAGTCTCATCAACACAACAAGAACAAATAAAAATGCAAATTATGACTATCATGGAAGGAAACATAAATGAGAAAACAATTAGAAAAAGAGCGGTCTTTCTCAGTAACTGTCTAAATTTCCTCCCAATGTAAGAGTGTAGGAGGGTTAACAAAATGCTTAATTTGCACTAAATCTCATTACCTTTATCTGTATAAAGGATGCTCATAATTTTCCTATCCTCAAATTTCAAGCAGTTTTTGTATGATTGCTAATGTGTTTAATTTTGGCAATACTAACATTACTAAACAGCAATTTTCACTGGTCAATAGTATTTATTCATATTTTGAAATTGCTTTTATTTTTATATATTCTGTTTAATTATTATGATTTTTAGTTTTATGATATATATATATATTTGTTTATGTTTTAGGAATTTTAGTACTTCAACTTATTTTATTGCTTGTTAGTTTCCAGAGCAACTTTTTACCTTTTCATTTGAGTTAAAAAAAGTATATATATAAAATAATATATTATAAAATTATATATATTTTTATATTTATTTAAATATTTATATTTTATGTTAGCTATATTTTAGTTAATGAAGATCTTTTAGTTTCGCTTCAATTAACAAAAAACAAAAACAAAACAAATCACTGAATTCAACCTAAGAATTACTATGGATATTAAAATGTATTACTTTTTAAAATAAAAAATACACTTAAAATTAAAAAGGAAAAAAAGAAAAGACAATTCAGATGTGAAATATCAGATTTCATATTAGATTTAAACTGTTGGCGCCACAGCATATTGGCACACTTGTCCACAAAACAAATTTGGCTAGTTCCAAATCCCATTCTCCCTCTCATTTCCTGTGCTCTCTCAACAAAATGCCAAAAAATATATCAAAGCACTATGAATTTTTTGGCAAGAACAGCAGCTTCTCTGATATCCCAGTCCAAATTTACTACTATCTGCACTGTTCGCTTCCCCATCATTCCTCTTCATCTGTGAAAATTCAGACAGTTGCTTTGGGAGATTAACAGATTTTAAACTAAATAAACGTTGCGCAGGAATTGTGCCAATGGCAGAGCTCTTACCTCATTTGAGAGCATATTGTTCTTAAATAGAACAGAACACAGAAAGACATGCAAACTCAACAAGCACGGAAGCATAATCATTACAACACACAGCATATTGATTCCCTATTCACTGGAGCTGGAAGATTAGGAAATGTATTCGTAATGTGGCTGAGTGGCAAGCTATGAATTACTTCCACTCGAAAAACACATGCGGAGACAGCATCTATTGTGCAAATGTCCTGTGGGCAGGGGAATCGTGTTACACATTTTAAAGCTACCTAGGTCTCGCCACATATGCCGAGAATATGAGTGGGACTGAGGCTTCTCCCAGAATGATGACGTCACTCACGGAATTGAGGACTGTGAACATTTCTGCCAAATTCTTGTCGGGCTGTATTTCATGGCTGGCTTTTAAGCGGCACAGAGCACATCCTTTAAGCAGAATGTGCTCATCTACTGTGAATAATCTCCAAGTGTTTGCTTCACAAAAGAGAAGACAAATGAGAAGCATCATAATTACAGTAAATCACTGATGGCTTGGCCTTAAGCACAGTTCTCTCGCACTGATAGCCTCCGTAGCATTTGATCTAAGATGGCACAGAGTTTGTTTATTGGTTTGGCATTCTGTTACTATAGGAATAGTTCACTCAAATATGCACATTTTGCCATTATTTACTCACCCTTACGTAATCACTAGAAAAGTGTCTTAAAAGTAGTCGGTACAGCTATATTCCACAGTTGTACACACACTTGTTATGTGATTAAATCAAGTCAGTGAGTTGAAATGAAGTGTTCTTTTACTGTGGTACATAAAAGTTAATTACGACAAAAAGTATAATTTGATCAGATCATCAATATCATATAATATTATCGTATAATATATTGTATAATTGTATCATATCAAATCAATTTAATCTTATACATTATTTTTTTCATTTTCTTATTATCATATTTATCATTTTATCTCAACATATTCATGACAGTATGAATATGGTAAAATATAAACTAAATAAAAAATTCCTTTCAAACATAACTTCAAACAATGATCTATGATAAAATTATATTTTATTATAATTATATTTTTTAGATCAGAACTATGCACATTATTGTCTTTGCACATGCATTACTGCCTGTATATTACCTTTTATTTTTAAAATAGTGATTTATACATGATAAAAGACATCTTGATATAAAAAAATAAAATAAAAATAAATCCCAATTAATTAGTTGTTTACAGTTGGTGTGAATTATTTTAATGGATTTGCAGAGTCATACATTTTAATTTTACTAGTCAGATTTTAGCTTCAAGTTTACTAAAATGGGAAAAAAACTAAAAAAATAACAGTGAGATAGATAATTATGAATCAATTCATTGAGTATCTGAAATTAGTGAGGGTTTTCTAATAAAGTGCAGATTTAATGTGTAAGCAACGGCTTCACCATGACAAGTATATCAATGTACAGTGATACATTTAACATTATTTATAAAGCACTTACAAATAATTGGAATGGAATTTAAAAATACATTTACATGAACATTTTTCTAGTAATCTATTAGTCTGCACATAAATTTTGACATTGCCATCAGGTTCAGGTTCAGGTTCAGGTTACTTTATTGGTACCCGTAGGTAAACTAGTTTTGCAGTCTAAGAGGCAGGGCATCCTTAAGACACAACATGCAACACACACAACATTAAAACATATAAAAACAGGAAATAAAAATTAAGTAAAAACAAGGAACGGAGAACAGTACATGACCAAAGTGCTTATGCGTTTTGTGCAAATAATTTTACAGTTTGTTTAACAGAATGATTGCTGCTGGTACAAAACTTTTTTTAAATCTTGTAGTTCTGCAACCAGGAACTTTCAGCCTCCGTCCAGAGGGTAGATACTGGAATTCCCTACTCAAAGGATGCAGACTGTCTTTGTTGATGGCCATAGCCATAGACATCTTTTTGTCCCATGCTAAAATCACTATGTGAACTGCACCTTTACAGTATATGTAGACAGTTGCGGCTCCAGACAATTTTGATTGGGGGGGCAATGGAGGGTCCTGGTCATTTCAAGGGGGGTCTCATGAAAACCAACAAAAAATACAGTGGACACAACTAATAACTGCATATTACTGCATCGAAAATACATTTTGGTCCAAAAATAGCAAAAACTATGACTTTATTCAGCATTGTCTTCTCTTCAGTGTCTGTTGTGTCGGATGAGGTCGTCGTTGTCAGGTGAAAGGTCATCATGTTGGTCATTTTATTTACGGCTAAATTATTATTAATAAATTGTACTAATATTATGATTGGGCGTGGGCAGGCATTCACAAAAGGGTATGTTATTACAAAAAAAAAATCGAGGAAATTTTGCTTTGACAAAAGGGCACTTAAGGGGCAAAGGAGCAGGTGCTCAAGTGAACCGGTTCTTTCAGACAATTGGATCCAGTAAACCAGTTGGAAAAAAAAAACGGTTCACCGGTTCTTTTGCACATTCGATGTAATGTCATTAGCAATGACTGCCCTTCATTTAAGCCCTCGGTTTACCCACGTTTATAACATTAGCACAGAATCAGTTCAGAATCAATCACCAAAAGAATCAGTTCGGTTCAGACGCTCTGTGTGTCAGTCTGCTTCACACTGAATCACACATGGGGCAGTATCATCAGCTCCTCGGTTCTCGAATTGGGCGCGTCTGACAGAAAAGGTTCTCGATTCAGTGTACGAATAAATGTTGAAATAATTATTATTTATTATTTATTATTGTTCTGCGTAGTTTGAAGAGATTTTTTTTTAATCGTTATCCCGGATATATATATATATATTTTAATCAGGAAGAGGATGGGGGGTCAAACGGGGGGTCAAAGCATTTTTTGCAGGGTCTTGAGACCCCTCAAGACCCCACCTGGCGCCGCCGGTGTATGTAGATGTCACTTCCAAAACTTTGCAGCATCTAATTGGTCATCGGTTCTCTTAGCAGCATGAAAAACAATATTTTTATTCAACAGATTATAGCTATATAGCCTGGAAAGTGTAAAAGACCGCTCACTTTACAGTCACTAAAAAGCGGTCACTCATCTAAGTTCGCGATCTCCCAACATTCCATTAAAATCAATAAAGTTGCCTACACTGATTAATGGATCTCTTACTCACATTGTGTCATTGTTTGTTAATGAGAGACTATTCGCGAGAGTGAGCATAACGAAACAGAAACTCCAGCATTTCAAGAGGTTAGTGGATTCGAACTTAAACACCTCTGATTTACCATTGCGTTCAAGAGGTAAACAAACAATAAACAAATGTCTGTGATTGGCTACATTTCTCACCGCTGCAAAAACACGCCGTAAATAGGAACATTTCACATACCCCAGAGATTAAACTCAAAAGCCCAATGGAGCATTTGCTAAATCTGTTTCGCCAATAATATTAGCCTATATCATCACAGTATCAAGTGAGTCTGCTCTTGCTTTCGTTTCAGGGTGCTTATATTTAAAATTGACTTTGTGATGTTTTCCACCATGTTTTAATTATTATTATTATTATTTTTTGTTTTGTTATATAAACAAATGACTGTTTGTCTTCATTTTTGCCCATCAATCTTTGTCTTATCCATGAAAGAGAACAATATGCTCGCTTTGATAGAGCTTAACATTGTCTTTTGATTAGATGTTTCTAAATGTTTTTTTCTGGTGTGGTGGGAATTTTTCATTTTAACATAATGTGGCCTTCAAAGTTCAGAGAAAACAAGAGAAATGAAATATGCAGCCAAGCCACAGCAGTAAACCATGTATCCCTCACTGTTACCATTTCCTGTGCTCCCCAGCTGTCTGACACTAACTGTTCACTAGGATAATTGGCCATTACTTCTACTTTTTTGTTTAGAGTCCCACTTTCTGAGATTTCCTAAGGTTATATTATGACAAATGATCCAATTTGCTCCACACTTTATTAAGTGGCATTAAGCCTGCCATGGTAATAGGTTAAAAAAAATGTTCCTTCTCTTTGGCATAAGAAAAAAAGACTATATGTATATGTGTATGAGACTATATTGAATTTGTAAATGCATAAATAACTACATAGGGGGTATATGTTGGCCTTTCTCATCCTCTAATGTGTTGTTTTGTACACGGTGGCACATATTGTCGGTACCTAATGGTTATATGCTCCAAAGCCTTCCTCCTTAATGTCCTATAAATTTTTGTTATTCTCTGTCTGGACCACTAAATAAGTGTTGCCCCCTTGTTGTCATGACAACAGCCTCTTCTCTGAACACATGGTAGGAACATGATATAGTTATAGCTGGAGAATTTCACAAACTTTACGATCAATGGCAGTCTTCTGGTCAAGTCCCTTCGGTCTCAGTGCGGGTATTATGTGAGTGCTTCACTATTTATGACTCTAATTACACACAACTCTTCTCTCGAATTTCCTTTTGTCCCTTATCCACTCCCTCAATTTGTCCAAAACTTTCAAACTTTCATTGTGGTTTGAGGGGAGTTCAGATACCACACAGCTGACCTCATCCGGGCAAAGATATATGATCTCTCTTTCTAGTTGGCTTTGAATGGCTAGAGATTTTGTCCAATTAAACAAATGGAGCCGCTCCCAGGGGCTCTGGTTGGAGATAAATGCCTTGATGTTAGAGATAAACGCCTAGTAACACATATCCATAGATACAGGCTTTCAGTGGAAGGAACGACAATGAGCTTTAAAATCACAATGATGTTTTTGACTAAAATCTCTCTTTCAAGTCCGCTCAGACATTTTTTCCATGTCATGGCATATACTTACTGAACTCTAGCATTTCTATGGTTTCACTGTGACATTCAGAAAAGTATGAAACTTCACAATTTAAAGTTAATAGAAACACTACAAAAAGGCCCTTTAGAGAGGCAAGGTCAGGTCAGGTCAGGCCAGAATTGAAGAATCTGCTTCCTTTAAACTTTCATAAATTGGAATTTAAACTGAATTAGCCAAAGGCAACAAGAAATTGAATTTGAATTTGTACTTACCGAATTGTAAATCAAAGAAATTCAGCATAGGTAGTGCAATTTGTAGTGCAAACGAACTTCCACCTTGGTTCATAGAAGTTAATTCTATGACCAAATGTATCAATATAATAACATTTTATATCATTAATACAATAAATGATTATAAAATATTTGTAACATTGCAACCTTATCATTATTTTTTATTAGATCATATTATAAATGCTAAAATATTAATATGACAACATAAATGTTATATTATATATTTGTTACACATTTTGTACCATATTACGATATATGATAAAACGTTAAATACAAATTTCCTTTAAAAAATCTATGATAAAATATTAATAAAATTGTGTTTTCTTTTATATTAATAAAAATATGTTTTACATATTACAATGACTATGATAAAATATTGCTATAAATATATTTTTTTTATCATATAAATTTTCATTTAATAAAAAAGTATGTATGCATTCATCCACCGATCCATCCATTGATCTGCAATTGATCTGCACATACTGAACAACTTTTCCACCCAACAGGAAAACCAAACATACTTAATCTCACACATAAGAAACTGTCCTGCAGAGCATCAACACTGCGGAAACGCACAACTTGGCTAACATGTATGATACATGCACCGTTTGCCTCGCGAGTGTACAGTACACACTCAATAATCAAGTCAGGCCTTTGCAGTCTGACTTCAGACAGAACCGCACAAACAAACAGAGTTCTCTGAAGGCATGAGAGACCACACAGATTCTAGGATACCTACAGCATGTGATAACACGCTCCGAGAAGAGTGCAGTAAACAGAATTTCGAGTATCCTGCGGCGAATGAAATCAAAGCACCAAGAGACCTCTAGAAAGCATCAAAATGCTTTGGTTATCATCAGTGTTGCAGGTATCTGCAGTGCAGTTTAATACCAGAAGAACAAGGAACGCTGGACTCTGGAGGCCCCGTCAAGCAGGTTGAGCTCAAAGAGGGGAATGCTCTTCTAAAAATGCCCTTTCTCCCACTCTTTCTTTCTTTGTTTTACTCTGTCTTCCCCTCTCTCCGCTAGCCACACGCCTTAGCACGTGCCTCTTATCGCATTACCTGTCGCAGAGAGCAGGCCAGAGAAGGCAGAACGTGGGAGCTACTGATAGCACTCTCTTTGTTGTTCCGTCTCTCCTCCTAAGTAACAATGGCTTTGTCGCCACGATGCCAGCAGCTGCTGAAAGATGTGAACACCTATGTGTGTGTTTGTGTGTGCTTTTTCATTTCCATCACCGCATTATTTTCTTTCCCACTCTTTTCTCCCTCCCTACACGCTGCTAAACCTGACTCCCTTTGAAGACGCACTTAGTAGAAAAGGATGAAACATTACATAGCCAAAGGCTTGGCAGCTTATGATGGTGGATGCAGTCTACCCAAACACAGCACTTTCTTCAGGGAACACATTTTTCAACCAAACACACGTACGCACGCTCGCTCAGAGAGCATTATGTGCCCTGTGAAAAAAAAACTAATCCTTGAAACATCCTGTGCATAGACCGCTACATCTTCAGAAGACACAACAGAAATTCTGGACGCACTTGGCCGAAAACAAAACTGCTTTGTAATTATTATTTATTACTTTATTAAATAATTTAAAGTAATTTTCAAAATTTATCTCAATAGTTTTAATGATACTTAATTAAAAAAAAACAATTCAATAAAATAATCTAATTTTTACGGAAATAAACACAATACAAACATGTGTTTTTTTTACACATTTTTTGGTCTGGTGAGAGCTTGCATTCAATTATTTAGTGCAATGCCCACATCTCAAAATCCAATCAACAAACAAAGCATAGAGCCAAAGCTTCACCATACATTTTTCTTTTTCACTTTTTACACTTGCATATATATATATATATATATATATATATAGATATATCGCAATATGAAAGAACCAATCTGTCGCTACTTCAGTTTCATTGCAACTTGCAGAAAGAAAAAAGTAAAGTGTTTTCCTGCTCTATTGCATTTGAGTTGTTAGCCTCCACCACATACAGAACCCAAATGAGAAACTGCGATATTGCACCACTGTGAAACTCTTCTGTAAAGTTAATAAATCAATCAATCAGTGCAGGTGACAGGGACAGCAGGACAGACTCATTAGTGCCCGCTGTGCATGTGTGACCTGCTGGATGGAGATAAATGACAGTAGCCTCGGGTCTGAAGAGGTGGGGGAGGAATCAGGAGGGCTGGATGCGGACTAGGTGTGGGTCAAAAGCGAGATAGATGAAGGCTACCAAGCATGAAGAGCTGTCACCATGCATTCGGGTTCAGGCCTTGCTGATTTTACACCTGGTTGGCCCTGTCTGCTCCATTCAGGTGCTCAAACATGCCGCACATGCTGGGATGTGGCCTGTGCACTGTTAGGCCGGTGGTTGCGAGCATGTTCGCCATCCCACTGATGCAACTCATGGATTAATCACCAAGTGTGTATGTAGTACAGTACATGGCTCTGGAGAGAAAGGAAAGGCTGAGTGCAAACAAGAGAAAATACATCCATGCTCATTTATTAATCGCCTGTGCCTGTCATTAAAGGCCAGAATGTGAAATACAAAATATTAGGCCTCTAGAGTAGTTACTGTTAACCATGGTTCATGTGCAAAATCGAGCTGGGAATGCTTCAGTATGCCTTACAATAACATTTGTGGTTATTCAAATGCTTAAAACTTAAATATGTATTGCATAATTTCACTTGCATAACAAATTGTAATTGCAAAAATAAGAGGTGAATTTCATTTAAATTCTTTTTTCAACATAGTTTTCAGATAAATAAGGCTTAGTATAAAATGCATTTAAATGAAACATTATTTAAATTGTCCTGTGCAAGTATGTTGTGCTGTTAAAAAAGTATCTGTCTGCTGTCAGTAGGTTTCTCAAACACTCTACTTAACTGCCATTGGTCAAAAAAGAAAAAAAAGAAAAAAGATAGCCCCACCCCCAAACTCATTAGTTGAACAAATGTTTTTATATCAGGTAGGTTGGGACGCTAAATAACCAGAGCAATGTTTTAATTACAGAGCCACACTTTTATACTGTTTTTCAGGGGAAATCAACCTACAGTACATATAATTTGCCTATAGTCTCTGCAAACTAAACTAGATTAAGTTTTTCCAGAGGATTGGAAAAACAATTACATATCAAGTTTTCTGTTACTGTAAAAGGTTTGGTTACAAATAAATAAATATATAACATTTTTCATAAATAAATAACAAGAATTTGTGTATTTAAACATGAAAATGCTGCCATCATTTACTCACCTTCATGTAATTCTGAACCTTTATTGCTTTCTTTATTCTATGGAACATAAAAGAAGGAATATTTTCTGAAGAATGGGGTCTGAACATTAATGGACCTCACTAACTTCTTCATCAAGTGAATTTCAGCAATTTACACGTTACTGGAAATGTAATGCTGTTTCTCATTTACATATAAAGAATACAGTAGTACAAACTGTATGTAGCCAGGCAGTTTTTTTTTTCATTCTAAAAAAACAAACAAACAAAAAATTATAAACACACCAGTAAACATTGAAATGCTTGAGTCCACATCTGCAGGAAGCACAGATTTGATGTTATGCATTTAAATGATCTGAACAGAGAGGTGAAAACAATTTTCACCCTCATAGACTCCCTTACTTACACGGAAATAGACGAGAATGTGACCCGTATGGCACAGGGCTTTAAATATTCTCTAGGTATCTCAAGACGCATGACTGTTGTTCTCTAAAAAAAGGGAAGGTTCAATTTTTCTCATTTCACATGTTGGCAGTGCCGCAAATGCAGCAGACCACATGCTGGGTCGCATTCAAAAGAATTGACATTAGCTTTTCTACACAATACATGTCCATGTTACTTTAAAATCTATTTCAAAGCTCTCTGATCATTTGTCAGCTTATCATTTATGGTGAAAAGGTGTTTTATAGGTGAGAAAAGTTAACATTTCCCCCCGTATTTGATTCATTAAACGCACAATCTAGTGCACTATGAAATTACCAGTGAGTGTCAGTGAGTGTGGATGACGTGTAATAATATTCCACAGCTCTGCATAGTCATTATCGTTTCACTTAAAATTAAATTTGAATTCTAAAATAAGACATGTTCGCTTAAAAGGAATGGAATACATTTCCTGCTACTACATTACATATTTCCTGTGATTAATAAATTAAGTACTTAATAATAATAATATAATGAACTTTATTTTCTATAGCACCTTTAAATGTAGATCTCAAAGCACTGAACAAAACAAATAAAACAATACACTGTATAAAATAATACAACAATACTATAATACTTAATTAAGATATTTTTATTTTTTATTTTTTTAAAGTGAGATTCAGCAACAGTTTTTGGAGCTTTGACTCTCAACTCTAACTGTAACTCTGTACTGACCTGATAATGAACTAAATTGGTTTATCTATAAGCTAATTTGTCCTTAAAAATAACTGAGTAATTGCTTTTAAACTTTGCTTCAGTGTGCAGAAGGAACGGTCAGGAGATGCCAAGGCAATTAATATAAAAACCAGTGTTCAGAAAATGCATCATTAGTGCATTTGAACAAAATAATGTTTCAAAAAGTACAGGCCAAATGCACACGCATAACCAATAAGAAACTGTTCCGGCAGACAGAGACAGGTGATTCCGAGGCTGTTGTAATATTCTTCTCTGCTTTAATGAGAGTCCCCCAGCGTTCAGTCGAGGTCTCGTCTACTGGCTCTCTTAGTAAGGGCTTTATTTCTTATGGAGTGCATCAATTCCCATGAGCGACCAACATGAGGAAAGACGGCCAGAGGTTTACCTGACAGCTACATTAATACCCGCTCTGAGTTATTAAAGGGAGTGCGATCATTTAAATGAGAAAGCTGAAATTATCTTCTGCTCACGCTCTGAATGATACAGAGAAAATCAATATGGACTCGTAAATCAGTACTCTGATAACTCACACTGGTTGGCAACACAGTTACATTAGTGAAAATTATAGCCGGTGGTTTAGTGACAGTGTGCACAATTACGAGGCTGATGAAGAATCTGCATTTTTCTTGATGCATTTCTACATTTTTTTCAGCCACGTAGCGAAATATATTTGTACCATATTCACAACATGTTACACTGAAGACTTATGAAAGCCATTTCATTGTGTGCAAAAGAGGAACAGGCTGTTATAAAAAGCGAGGGAATGATAGAAACCTGTCCCCCATCACTCGTACGAGGCTCTGTGCTGACCTGTTTCATCAGAGGCCCTGTTCCAGAGCCGAACGCTGATTAAAATAGTTCTGAAAGAAAGCCCAGGAGGCTTTTTACACTTCCATTTACAGAACTTAACTCTCTTTGATGATAAAAATCTAATGTAACCTTTTTAATTTGTCAGTGTAGGAAGGAGAGACATTGGGGCCCCGATTCCCCCCTTCGCACATTGACTCCCTGTGCGTTTCCTATGCTGTGGAATAGTTCCGATGTCAAGGTGAGAAATGTGAAGCAATTCATGTCTCCCTAAAGCAATGAAAGCCATTATGCAAAAAAACATACCTAGAACAGTGTGTTTCCTGGTTAAATGTGCTAGCCTGCCTATTTGTTTCTGGCACTATGATATTTTTCAGCATTTTAAGCTGTACACGGAGGCCTGGAGCTAGCGATGCAAACCTATACAGTTTGAGGAACAGACTCATTTCGTACTCTTTAAAAATGCAATACACCATTCCAGGTTCAGAATCTAGTAGCATAGGGAGCCCTCCACTCTGTCCATAAAGAAACTAATTGAGTTTCTACAAGGTTCAGTACACCCTCTACTATAACAGTTTCCTTAGTTATGGAACCAGAAAATCCTACATTGTCAATAATATCTCCATAAATTATACATGGAAACCTTTACAAGCTTTTGCATGAAATAGTTGGTGGAGCTACAAAGATGTACAAAACACTGGTCGCAAAAACATACTAGTATGTTCAAATTATATTATGGAGTCCAAACATCTGAAAAGAAGTGAAAATGCTTACATTTTTCCAATCCAATGAAAATGTTTCATCGTAAATCATTATTATCAGTATAACAAATTGAGAGAGAAAAAAAAGAGAGAATGCTTCAAAATAGCTTATCTGGCTATCAACTTAGTGCAGAAATAATACTTTTAATCTTCAAGGATGCATTCAGTTGATCAGAAGTAACTGTAAAGATCGTTCAATAGTTATAAAATATATCTATTTCAAGTAAATCCTGTTTTTTTTTATCTATTAAAGGCACAATATGTAATTTTTCTGCTTTAAAAATAGCAGAAATCACTATATCTATGTTATATATATATTTTTTGTGTACTTACATTATCCCAACAGTTTCCACAAACTTTCAAATTCGGAGAAAATTATAGTTTAATTAGAATACACGGCACGTTTCTTTATTTCCGTTTTGTCGCCCCTGTATATAACCATATAACCTTTGACCCCTCTAGTTTATCTAACTTCCTGCGAAACCCGACGGAACGCCAAATACAAAGGTGAACAGAAGCAAAGAAGAGACGAAAAAGAAAAAGTAGTAGCTAGCCTTGATCGAGACTATTATATTTTATATTTATATTGTTTATATTAGTATTTATACCTCAATCAATAACTTAGTTATAGATCATGATTATGCTTTGCCTGCACGTTCTGTGAAGCGCAAACGTACGGGTGAAATAAATGACCCGAGAAGGTTTTGGGACAAGAGAAGAAACAAGACATGGGTAAATATTGGAGCTGCATTTCCAAGATGGAGAGAGCTTCGTGACAAGCTGAAACTACAGAGAGATGCCGAACTCGCTTGCATTCTAATAAACAGGTATGCATCCATTCAGCTAACTGTATCTATCCATATATTTTGTGAAACGATGATGTCTTGTGTAAAACGCAGACGGACTAGCTCTCATGTATAGTATAATGTAAAACCACATTTGTTCTATATCTAGCTGGATAAAGTAGCTTCAAATGCAGTTCACAATCTTGTTCGATATCATAGTATAAACGTAATTATAATTATTAACGAAAGGCGACCGTGTTTTTTTAACATATATTACTACTAGCTAGATGGAATACTGATTTGATAGGGGTCTGATAATTCATATATCTCTCTGTTCGAAAAGACGTGATTGTCAAAATACTAAGTTAGAATGAGTGCAGAATGTGGGGAGCGACAGAGCGCGTCTTCCAATGACAACAACTCCCATGAGCCCACGTTCTTTCCCGACGTCATCAAAGTACGTCTTATGTTATTATTTTGATTGAGTGACCCCTGGTGGCCAAAAATCCCATACTGTACGTTTAATTCGTCAAAGAATCTTTAAAAAAAGTAACACGGTTTCCACAAAAATATTAAGTAGCACGATTGTTTATAACATTTATAATAATAAGTAATGTTTCATAAGCACCAGTTTCTGAAGAATCATGTGGAGTAATTGCTATTGAAAATGCGGAAACTACATTGGTAGAGCATTTTGAGGTTGTACATTAATTTCCTAGGGAACACACATTCTGGTTAGAAAATGTATAGCCTGAATGCACTGTAAGACGCTTTGGATAAAAGCATCTGCTAAATGCCTAAGTGTAAATTGTAATAATATTTCACATTATTACTGCATTTTTGATCACACAGTGCATTTATCCCAGATTTTTAATATGGCCTTACATTGTTGAACCCCACTGTACATGATAAAATTCTATAAGATAGGTTGCCAGTTATTTTTATGTCATATTATTCCATTCTGATCCTAGAGTAATGTGAAAACCCACCCCCCCCCCCCCCCAAAAAAAAAAAACAGCACCGGCTCTAACAATTCTGCAGCAGCTCACTTTCCCCGACCTCTTTAAATGTCTAACATTTACCCAGACTACTCCAGGACCTTAGTTCTTTCAGACTCTAAAGAACTGGCCTGCTTTTCTCTCTTTACAGAATACGCTCTATATATCCGTGTCACACCCTGCACTGACTGGCTCATGCCGCACTGTGTGGCAATCCTGATCTAAACTCCGCTTAGATGACCTTTCACTGGAATCCCCTTCAGATTCCTTTAGATTGAGACCAGTTCAGTCTCCACACAAAAATCCATCCCACTCAAGCGATTAAAATACAGAAAATCAGATGTTCATGATGGGATGTGTAGTGGGATAATCCCATAATGTCAATTTTTTTTTTTTTAATTTTATTGGAGGGTGAGTGTGTATTTAAAGAAATACACATTATAATGGAGTCTGCAAGATTGTTCTGAATTGAGTTACCAATTCTACGCCGTCCTTGACAAAATAAAACCAGACAGTCATACATTAAGTCTGTGTAGCATTAAAAAAAAAAAACAACAGCTTTAAAAGAGACTTCAGTGTTCTCTATTTGTTTGACAATTTAATAATTGCGATGTTATTAAATAAAGCACAGGGTGGATTATTAACGTGTTCAGGCTCCTATCAAAACATATTTGCATGTATTTATTTAGTTTTGTACTGTATGTTCAAATAAAATTGCATTTGAAGGCACTACATCTTTCCTCATAAAACTAACAAGGAGGAGACTGGCTGGGGAGCCGCACAGTCATCGTGTGAGGAACAAGGAAAATCAATTTGAAGTCGCAGTGCTCTTTCACAACGCTGGCGGAGCTCATGAGTGGTTGTCTGTCAGGCAAAATTACATCCATCCCCAGACTTCTGCATGTAATTTATGGAAATGGAAGAGACATTCCCTCATAGACGACGCAGTGCACTTATGCATGTGAATACATCCATTAAGCAAAGTAGAGCTCACAATAAGATGGCCTGTTTAAGTGAGAGGAAGAAAACCATTAACATTCTATAACAAGAGGAGGTTTCCATTAAAATTTTGCACTTTCAAAGAAATACTAAGACTCTCTCGCTCTTTTTCTCTCGATCTCGCACAAACACGCACACAGAGATGTGCTCTTTGAGTTACGGTGAAGGAATTTCTCTTTTCGATCTCTCAGAAGTCCGAATGAGGAGTCTGATTATGCCATTTGTTTTAATATTCCTCACGAACAGCTTTTCAGACTGACATATAGACTTTCCGCCACCTCCATCACATCGGTGTTCACCACACTGTCTCGACCAGTACTGACATGCGTCTGTGAACAGTGCTGGTGGCTGAAAAATAATGACCTGTACTATTTTGGTGATGATTTGAGTTCTGCTATTCACAGGTAGAAGACACCCCACATTTGCATGCAATTAGATGGCTTAGACTATCCACTACCATTCACACTTTTTTGAGGGAGCACTGATAATTAGATGGACAATTATTTTGGTCACATAAATTTGAATAGTTATTCAGGAGTTTGGAGTTCTGAACATTCAAAAAACAGTTTCAGTAAAAATAAGGAATCATATTTTCAACATGCAATAAACGCTGCCTCGTATCACTCATGCACGTCAGTATGACATCTATTTGTTGTGTGTTTTCAGCTGGAAAATGTAATTTTTCGAGTGTTTGCACATCTGCAACACATTGCTGTACTGTACAGTTTCCTGTCAGATGTTAGAATGACATTCGGCTGTTTTCACATTTAAAGAAAAAACTGAAAATTCTGTCATCAGTTACTCACCTACATTTTGGTCCAAACCCTAAGCATTTTGTTATTTGTTTAGTGAAATACAATATCATAGATATTTTCATCACTGTTAAATTAAATATGGCGTCTAACCTGACTAAGGTCACATACAGTGCAAGTTCTCTTACGAGAGTTCTCTCATACTGCGTCTTAGCTAAGACGTTACGGGAAAAGTCTCTTTTCACGAAATACTGAAGCAAAAAATTATCCTTAATTTTGAATTTTTGTAAAGAGCATTTGCAGCAGTACACAGCCATAGGCGAGACGGCTCGCTCGCTCATTGGCTGCTTCTGCAGCAAGTGCACAGCCTATCGAGCACAGGCTGATGCAATATCAGACCAATTAGGACGCTTCGCGCCCATCACGCCACTTCCCGCCGAAACGGGTGTGGCCCAACCCTATAAAAGGAGCTCGAAAAGGCTGACTCACCTGATTTTTCATCTCTTCAGCGAAGCTCACGCATCGCTGGATCACGGAGGAAGCAAGCGCCGTCTGAGAGGCATATCAGCGGGACGAGCCATTCGGAAGCTGCTGGCCTCGCCGCCTTCTACTGCCGTTCCTGCTGCGCTGTCCGGCGCCCATATCCTTTAAATATCCTTATATCCTTGTGTGAGTTCGCTCTGCGACATACACTCTAAAAGAGCTGCGTCTTTTTAAAGATGCCCTCGTGCGGCTCGTGCAGAGCCCCGCTCAGCGAAGGAGATCGTCACGTCATCTGCGTCTCCTGCCTGGGTAAGGACCATGCAGCGCTCGCGCTCGCTGACGGCGGATGCCCTCATTGCGAGTTAATGCCTATGGTGACTCTGAGGACTCGCCGGGCGTTCTTCTCGAAGCCTGCATCATCCGCTGCGCCGCAGCGCCGTAAAAAGCGCCGCTCGCAGCGCCTTCCGGAACCGCCTCCAGCTCTGCCGAGCTCGCCGGTTCCCTCCGCTTCACCGGCCTCCCCTGCATCGCTTCCCGATGGTTAGCGTCCGCTGTCTGCCGCCGCGTCATCGGAGGAAGTGGATCTCAAGGCCGGAGGAAGAGGACACATGCTCTCTGCTCGCTTCGGGCAGTGAGGGTTGGGCGAGCTCTGTGGATCTCGCGCCCTCTGCTCAGAGGCCCAGCAGACGGGCGGATGTCGATAAGGAGCTGATGTGAGTGCTCTCGTTGGCCGCGGCGAGCCTCGGCCTTGAGTGGTCTGCTCCAGCGCCTCCTTCTCGTTCCCGGCTGGATGGTAGCTTTCTCCCAGATGAGCGTTTTTCTCCCAGCTCAAAGCACGCCCCCTTTCTTCCTGAGCTTCACGAAGAAGTGGCGAAAGCATGGAACGCTCCTTTCTCGGCGAGAGTTCGGTCATCTGTTTCGCCAGCATTCTCCACACTGGACGATGCTAAGAGCAGAGGCTACCTGTCACTTCCGCCGGTGGAACAGGTTATTGCAGCGCACCTTTGCCCGCCCTCTGCTGGACAGCGGACTAAGGCGGCGTTGCCATCCAAAGCCTGCCGCATGACGTCATCGATGCTCGCACGGATCTTCTCTGCTGCTGGGCAGGCTGCGTCTGCGCTGCACACCATGGCCACTCTACAGATCTTCCAGGGCGATCTCCTCCGCAAGCTGGATGAGATGGGGCCTGAAGCGATCTGTCTCGCGGATCTGAGGAGCGCTTCGGATCTCTCCCTCCGCGCTACTAAGTCCGCTGCACAGGCCATGGGACGGGTTATGGCTTCCGCTACTTTGGCTGAGAGGCATTTGTGGCTGACGCTCTCTGACATCAAGGAGTCTGAGCACGCTGCGTTCCTCATCTGTCAGCGAGTTTGTGGAGAGATTCTTCGAGGACCAGAAAGCATCGCAGGCGTTCAAGCACTTCTTGGCGAAGCACTCCGGTCCTGCAGCTGGCCGCGATAGACCGGCCCCACAGAGCTCTCAGTCACGCCCACCGCCAACTGCGTCATCGCGACAGCGTCAGCAATGCAGCACGGGACCCCGTTCTCGCTCTTCCAGCCGTCGCCCCGCACCGCGGGAGCCGCGGCAGAGGGTTGCGGTGAAGCCAGAAGCACCGCTAGGAAAGCGCCGGTGTATGAGTTCCGCTGCGGCCGAGCTTTCACCCAAGCGCGCCGCTGTTACAGTTCCAAGAATTGTGACTGTCTCAGCGTCTTCTGCAATGCGCAAGCCTGCACGAGTGCCCGCTTGCCTGCGCACAAAAGCCGTTATCACGGCTACCCAGATATTTCCCGAAAAGAGTGTTATTTCTGGTGTTCCGGCCATGGCCGATGGTGCTATAAAGGTTGTGATGATGCCCACTCCTCAGTGCCCATCTCCGCATACAAGCACAGCCCTGCACACAGGGCTCGCGCCTATAAGATCGACTCAGATCGGTCACGCGCACCACATAGTAAACGTGCCCGCACCACATAGTAAACGTGCCCACGCCCAGGCAGACAGCGAGTCAAAAGCAGTAAATGTGCACATTTGCAGCCCACAGTTACTCGCAGACATCATGAGTCCCATGGGACCCGCTCAGCCCTCCCTCGATCGGTTAAGCGCCGAGACGGGGTCGAGGAGGAGCGATCTGCCCGCTGTGATCAGCGCGCTCCCCGCCTCAAATGCCACAGACGCGATGCCCATGTTGCAGCACATCGAAGCGCCGCCGTTGCCCAGGCAACAGAGCGCGCTTCGCATCCAGCCCTTAGCCATTCATGCGGATGCATGGTCAGCGCTTACACGGGTTTCGGATTGGGTGCTAGCCATTATAAAGAGAGGCTACTCGCTACAGTTTTCTCGACGCCCCCCGCGCTTTTTAGCGCGCGTCGAAACCACGGTAAAAACAGAAGTAGCACACCTACTTCGGGCCGAAATATCAAAACTGTTGAGCAAAGGGGCTATAGAGCCTGTGTCTCAAGCTCAAAGCGAGGGGGGGCTGTACAGCAGATATTTTCTGGTGCCCAAGAGAGACGGGGGTCTCAGGCCCATACTGGATCTAAGACAGCTGAACAGGGCATTGATGAAACGCAGTTTCAGAATGCTTACGACCAGGAAGCTCCTCGCGCATATTCGCAGAGAAGACTGGTTCATGTCAATAGATCTGAAGGATGCGTATTTTCAAACACAGATAGCGTCAAATCACAGGCGATATTTGAGGTTCGCCTTCGAGGGCCAGGCATACCAGTTTACAGTCCTGCCGTTCAGCTTGTCCTTAGCTCCTCATACGTTTACGAGGTGCATGGACGCAGCGCTCGCTCCTCTCAGACTCAGAGGCATGCGAGTGCTGAACTATTTGGACGACTGGCTAATTCTGGCTCAGTCATGGGCAGAGCTCGTGGAGCACAGGGCCGTTCTACTCGATCACCTCGAGAGACTCGGTCTCAGTGTCAACTGGGTGAAGAGTTCGCTGAGGATGCTGGGTCTCATTGCCTCAGCATCCCCGGTTCTGCAGCTGGGCCTGCTCCGCATGCGCCCCCTACAGTTCTGGCTGAAAGCGCGGGTACCGCGCGGAGCGTGGGTATCTGGTCGACTACGTCTCAAGGTCAATCAAGGCTGCGTTACAGCCCTGAAACCCTGGACAGAGATCGACTGGTACCAATCAGGTGTAAGCCTGGGAACTTCCTGAAGATGGTGTCGACGGATGCCTCCACGTCGGGATGGGGAGCGCTGCTCGAGGGCAGACCGTCCTTTGGCCTGTGGTCAGAACGGGAAAAGCTCCAACATATCAACTGTCTGGAAATGTTGGCAGTGGAAAACGCGCTGACGCGTTTTTGTCCCCAAATCAAAGGCCACCACGTCTTGGTCCATTCGGACAACATGTCTGTGGTGTCCTACATAAATCGCCAGGGCGGTCTCGGGTCCCGAAACCTGTACAGGCTGACGGAACGCCTCCTGGTTTGGGCTCAGTGCAACTTGCGTTCGCTGAGAGCAGTGCATGTGCCTGGGCTACAGAATCTGGGGCCAGACAGGCTGTCCAGAAACAACATTCCCACGGGCGAATGGTCTCTACACCCGCAAACAGTCCGGCTGTTGTGGGAGAGATTTGGCAGGGTGGAGGTGGACCTTTTCACGTCCCACGAAAACGCTCACTGCCCCGCGTTCTTTTCCAAGAACGAGAGCGCGCTGTCACGGAGATGGCCGTGCTGCCCGCTTTATGCTTTCCCTCCCGTCTCCCTCCTTCCACAGGTGATAGAACGGGTGAGAGAAACAAAATGTTCCATACTGCTTGTAGCACCTTTTTGGAAGAACCAACCATGGTTCCCAGATTTGATGCGGTTAGCAGATATCGCCCTCCTAGGGACCTCCTATCGCAGGCCAGGGATTCGATTTGGCACCCTCAACCGGAGTTGTGGTCCCTCCATGTGTGGGCGCTCAACGGTTACCCGCTGATCTCTCAGTGGGAGTGCTAAATACTATCACTCAGGCTAGGGCTCCGTCGACGCGACGGCTCTATGCATCGAAGTGGTCGGTGTTCTCCAGCTGCTGTACAGCTCGGGGATGTTCACCCCTTAGTTGTGAGGTGACGGAGGTTCTCTCCTTCCTGCAGGAGCTGTTGGATAAGGGCAGAGCCCCATCCACGCTCAAAGTCTATGTGGCGGCCATTGTTTTCTGAAACGGCGCTGGGTCAGTCAATAGGAAGGAACGATTTGGTCATCCGCTTCCTTAGAGGAGCTAGGAGGCTAAATCCTCCCAGACCTCCGTCAGTCCCTGTATGGGACCTCGCGACGGTTTTGGAGGCCATGAAGGGTTCCCCCTTTGAGCTTATCCAATCGATTAGCCTCCAGCATCTGTCGTTCAAGACGGTATTCTTGTTGGCTCTCGCTTCAGTGAAGCGTGTGGGTGACCGGCACGCGCTCTCGGTGAGCCAGTCGTGCTTGGAGTTTGGGCCTAATGACTCTAAAGTCATACTCAAACCTAGGCACGGTTATGTGCCAAAGTCCCTCAACACGCCGTTTCGGGCCCAGGTTATTGCCCTGTCTGTTTATTGGTGTGTGATCCCTGCGCGCACGGTCTTTTACATGGGGTTCCCGTAGCGTCTTAGCTAAGACCCAGTACGAGAGAACTCTCGTAAGAGAACGTACTCGGTTACTAACGTAACCTCGGTTCTCTCTAGAAGAGGGAACGAGTACTGCGTTCTCTGCCATGCGTACGATTCACTCTGGTTCGCTTCGGCGATGAAATAAATCAGGTGAGTCAGCCTTTTCGAGCTCCTTTTATAGGGTTGGGCCACACCCGTTTCGGCGTGAAGTGGCGTGATGGGCGCGAAGCGTCCTAATTGGTCTGATATTGCATCAGCCTGTGCTCGATAGGCTGTGCACTTGCTGCAGAAGCAGCCAATGAGTCTACACTGTGTGTGCAACAGTTGTGATGCTTAATATCTTTGTGGAAAGTGCGATACATCTAACATGCTTTATGTATCCTTTACTGTCACTTTTGATCAATCTAAAGCCTTGAAGAATACATTTTTTAATTTCTTTCAAATAATAATAATAAAATAATAATAATAATAATAATACTAACAATAATAAATCTTACTGACATACATATGATGAAGACTTTAGTTTATCTGTTGAGAGAGTGAGATAGTATACCCCTTCCATGTGCCTAGCACATAAAGGGTGACACTAACTGACTCCTTTTGTTGTCTTGTGAGAAGACCCGGAGGAGAAAAGGTATTTGGTGGGCTCTGAGCAGTAGCAGTCTATGCTAGGGAGGAGAATGGCTCCCGGCGAAATGGAGGAAGTGATGCAGTAGACAATAGAGTGGGCTTAAGCATGCTGGGACTGCCAGCTCTCTTTTCATCCACAACACCAACCAAGGAAGGCTCTGCCTTCGGAGACACTGCTTTCCTCGAATTTCTCTCTTTCCTGTCTGTCTCATATATACAGCGCTAATGTGTTTGATGGACTGCTGCGCTCATGTGTAAAAAGTCTTGGAGATGATAAAATGATACTAACAATACTGGCTATTTAAAATGTGTTTGGGGACCACAATAACTGCTGGGGAACTTTTAAGTTCAAAAGTAAAATGTCACTTCATTGCGTAAGGTAAACATTCTTAATTTTCAAGGCAAAAAACTCAGAATCAGACTAAGGGTCTCTTTCTTCCAAAACAATAGCATGCTTGGTTTGCAAGCATTTCAAAGTGTTATGTTTTTTAGTTGAAGACTGTCTGTTGTGTACATAACACAACTATACCCTTGAATGGACACTGCACAGCTTTCAGTGTAGACAGCTTCACTGATTAGAACAGAAGCGTTCTAGTTTTGTCAAGTCGCATCATGCTACTCACTTGCACTGTACACATGCCTTCACACACCCTGAACAGGACTGTTATGGAAAAGGGAGAGGATTAGTTTTGATTATGTAAAAAAAAAAAAAAGTTAAAAAAAAGTTGAATTAAATACAAAATAAAATAAAAAAAACGTAAAAAGATAACAGGCAGTATTTAAATTTTTTTATTATTTTTTTTTAAAAAACATTTTAAAGAGATTTTTAAAAGAGTGAAATTGCATAAATGAATGAATGTTATTAAAATGAGTTAATATGCTGTACATTCAAATGTTATTGGGGTCTTAAAAGGATAAAATTAATTGCATAAAATGGTGGAAAAACTAAAAGTAAAGCATATTACTTGTGTGACAAAATAGTGTAAATCGAGGAAATGGTTTGTAATTTTTCACCTGCATCCTTTAAATATATATCTAAACAGTATGGTGTAAATTCAGAAAATAAAGTGTTTCTTTTTTAAGGTCTCCTAAAAGCATTAAATTAATTCCAAAGGAAAAAAAAAGTAATGAATGTTAGAAAGTAAAAATAGAATATGGTGCAAATTCAAAAACAGATTTTTTTTATTAATTTTTTTTTTTTTAAATCAAGGTATTACAATGTATATGTATATATATATAAACATTTTAAGCTTCTTGAAAATCAGTATGAAATCCACCGACATAGCCTGAAAGTCTTCTATGATTTGTCTTACAGAGGGTGAGTCGGTATGAAATTAAAAGCTGTAGTGTGTGAGACTCCTCTTGTCTGACAACATGCGTGTAAGAGATGTGCCGCAATGATTAGGTGTCTAAGCTCTTACCAGCTCCCTCGAGCAGACAGGAAGTACTATATTATCTGGTGGAGCCGTGCTATTGCCTGGTAATTAATTTGCCATGTGCACACGGGCATTCATCAATGGCATGGATTTTAATGCATCGGTGCATCCTGTGATCTCAGATGCACCAGAGTCCTCAACTCAAGCCTGAGAGCTGAGATTCAGAAGGCAAAGCCACACATTCGTAAATGGAGCAGGAACCAGACAAAGGTCTCATCACAGTATGTAGCTTTTTAATTTGAGTATGCTGGAAATCATGAGTCCAGTCATTTAAAAAGCACAACCGTACATCAAGATCTTATTTATGTCTTTCATCTGATGGTGTAGGTGGACTCTGCATTTCTTCAGCTTGTCATTTTTAAGAGAATTGCACTAGAAACGAGACAGGCACCCATGCCCATTAATTTTCAAAGCCGGATTATACCGGTAGTGTACTATCAACCCCGACAGTGTCTGTGTGCGGTGTAGTCGACTTGATGGACATGTGATTATGAAGCCCTGCAGTTTCTTAGATTGTAATCATAGGTCCCTCTAGGATGGCTACAACGTGCCACTGGTCATTATGTGTGCTGTCAAGATAAGTTCTGATAGATAAGTGCTTGTAGTCCTTCATCCAAATTCATTTCACTTAATCATACATGCGGTTCAATCCATTTTTGATGTCACATTTTTATAGTTCCATTTTACATTGTGAATGACCTTCAAACTCCACCTAAAATCCAGGATCTTTTATTTATGTATCCATTTATATTACTTCTGATGTATAAAATTCAGTCTCTGATATTCCAGTAGAAAGAAACCAGAAGTGAGACATCCAACCACATTTGAGTCTGGAGGGTGTGGAAGTTAACAGAATGCCGGCCACGATGAACATTAGCAGCTCTGAAAATAGCACAGCCATAGATTTATTGGAATTCTGTTACAAAGCCAGCAATAACCTACATAAGTGGAGCATCTGTGCATGGAGCCTGTGACAGAGAAAGCGAGGCTAAGAGAGAAGATGAGGCTAAATAAGATACAAATTAAGCCGGGATTGAGACTGGAGATGTGGGTTTTCTCAGGCGCTGAATTTCAGACTTTGAAGCCATTTTAATTAAGCCAATTAAGATCTCAATGCTCAAAATTGCAATTATTTGAGAATTTACGCATCAGTAGATGAAAGCAAATAAGCATCTGGTATAACTAGGGTAAGGAAAATGAGAATAAGAACCACTTACATTTTTTTTAAATACCAAAACTGAAGGATTTACATTTTTACTAACATTTGTAATGTCTCCATTCTGACTTGAACACTGTTCTTGTGTGAAAATGAATGGATTTTGTTGTTGTTGTTGCTGTTGTTTTTCTTGTGTGCCTGCAGTATAAATTTTATTATGATGAAAGAAAGTCTGTTCATGGAAAATAATACGAAAACAATAACCAGACATCACATTTTCTTATTACAATATCCTCACTGATTGCACACAACAGCGAGAGTAAAGCGTAACCAGTGTAATGCAATTAGTAAACAAATTATGCTTATGAGCCAGGTGTTTGTTTTTATCATCTTGAACTTGTGAGTTACTCACAGAGTCACTTACTTACTGATCCACAAACCATTACATCATTATACTTCAACAAGCTTATATGTACAATTCAATTACAAAGAATACAATATGTTGTTAAAAGGACACATTCAGAACAGATTTGTTTCCTGTAATAAAACATACTGTACATATCAGAATCATTCAGTGAAATCTAAACCAGAGTATCTGAAATGCAATCCCAGAACTAAGCTAAATTAAAGTGTCATCACTTTTTCTTTGGAACGAGTTTTAACAAGAGCCTGCACGAGGGTAACCTGAGGTCTCTATCTTTGTCATTGTACAATTGAGAGGTCCATGTGTCTTACTTCGCAGCAGGCGAATGCCTAGTGTTCGTGTTAATAGGGAATTGCTGTGTCAGCAGGTGACTAGCCTTTGCTGCAACAGATAGCATTAGCATTTCTCAGTGGCTCAAAGGGGTCATTAAGACGGCGAGTGTGTCAGCTCATAATTAGCACTGACATGAACAGTAATTCATAAAGTGAGTGTTAGACACCTGTAATTTGCTGTGTATTAGGGAAACCCTAAAACACCACCTTACCTCCAAGCATTGCTGGCCATTATTGAGATCACTTGTGTCCTTGTAAAAGCAACAAACTACTTTGTATTTGTTTTCCACGTACACAACAATCTCGCCATCCTCGGAGGCCAAGAAGTGACATTCAATGTTTGTTTTTCTGCACAAGGACTGATCTAATGTTGCACAGCCCTGAATTAGATGCATGCATGCGTAAAAGCAGAGTTTGTGAATGCAGCAGAGTTGTTTAATGCTGATTGTACAGTCATAATTATAAGCAAGATGAACCTATTCTCTTGCCAGCAGTGTCTGTGCCTTTCCAGGAGCTTTCCCACGGTAATAAGGACCGAACCAAAATATAGGGGGAAAAAAGTTCTTGCTCGTGCAAACAAGACCTCCAAGGAACCAGATTATAATTCACTCTTAAAAGACTCCAAATGCAGGTTTTCACTGCAATGTCATAGAACCATTTTAGGTTCCCCAAATAATTTTTCAGTGAACAATTCTTAAAAGTACTATTATTTCCTTAGTGTAAAGAATATTTTATAATCTAAAGAAGCTTTTTTTCCACTATAAAAACCTTTTGAGCAATGACAAGCTTCCATGTTAAATGTCCTTCGTGGAACTACTGATGTTAATAAAGAACCTTCATTTTTATGAGTGATACTGACTGGTTAATTTTGTCTCCCTTTCTAATAAATTTTTTATTCAGTCTTAGTCCTTTTTCCTTTTTATCACAATTTTGTTAAGTCAAGTTTCAGTTGACAAATTTTGGCAATTTTAGTCTAGGAAAGGAAAAAAGGAAAGTCGTGACATTTGCCAAGTAATGGTAACCCATACTCGGAATTGGTTCTCTGCATTTAACCCATCCAAGTGCACACACACAGCAGTGAATAGTGAACACACTGTGAACACACACCCGGAGCAGTGGGCAGATATATATCCAGCTCCCGGGGAGCAACTGGGGGTTCAGTGCCTTGCTCAAGGGCACTTCAGTCATGGGTATTGAGGGTGGAAGAGAGCGCTGTTCATTCACCCCCCCACCTCCACCCAAAACTCCTGCCAGCACCAAGACTCAAACCGGTGACCTTTAGGTAACTAGTCCTAGTCTCTAACCATGTCTCTAACCATGGAAAATTGTCAAATTTAAGTAATTCTGCATAATGTTTAAACTGATAATCACAATTAATCCCCTCAAATGTATAAACATGATAACTTATGGTGTAATGTTAGGAGAAAAGTTCTAAATGGTGATTTAAACTCTAAACATCTGGCAACCACAATGATAGTTTTCTCCTCATTTTTGTTAAAGAAATACACAGTTATTACATTTTAGTCTCATCTTTTCTTATAAACAATATAGTCACAGTTAGTATTTCGTGATGTCTGTGCCAGCTTGTATTTGTCTACAGTCTTATGTATGGAAAAATGTAGTCAGTCAAAACATTTTACCTAAATTAACACTAAACTGTCTTTGGGGTGTTTATCTCATGTGACTGCATTTTAAAAAGCTTTCTGGGAAACTTTGGACAAACAGGAAAAGGGGGTTCAAATGTTACTGGACCTCTCTGGATTGCAACCACCAGGGAGTTCTCAATCCATGCTAATATGTAATGTAGAACTTGAAAACAAGCTATAAAACTGATTTAATCTTGAATGTGCAATTCTGCATGTATCACCCAGGGCCGTAGATTATTCCATTCAATAATATTAGCTAATTCAGCGTTTCTTCAGGAGCAGGCAATTTTTAATCTTTCCATTTATACTCCAACTCTGGCATTTGTATTGGAAATTTCCATAAAACCAATAGATTTTATTTAATTATTTCTTTCTTTCAGTGCGATCTCTGAGAAGGAATTTGTTCATTCATAATGGGATTAATCTGCTTGGGCTAATTCCCTGGCAGTGGCTGCAGAATGAGAGGTTTTGTGTGGACACAGTTACCTCCATTGTGCTGAACATTATCTCGTATTCAGAAGCTTCTTCATTGCTCTGATTGAGAATTCTTCTCATTGGGGTAAACACAGTTAATACTTTCCATTCCTGCCTATTCTCTCGAGTATCTGGGAAGGGGACGCACAGGATGTGATTTTCTTTCACCAGGTAACAGCTGGTGAAAAAATATGAGATATATGTGCAGGGGAATTTACTAAAGATGAACTGCGCCTGCTCATAGCGACATTAATTTGCATGCACTGTTTGTACTGTTAGCCAATCATCTAATAGTTGTAATTTTAACAAAAACAATGAACACAACATTTTTTAAAATACTTTTTATACACAATTTTTTTTTCTTTTTATCAAAGAATCCTGAAAAGAAAAGGTTTCCACAAAAATATTAGGCAGTACAACTATTTTCATCTGATAATAAATGTTTCTTGACACTGAAGTCTGGAGGAATGATATATTTAAACAGAAAATGTTTATTTTAAATTGTAATTTATATATATATATATATATATATTTTTTTTTATCAAATAAATGCATCTTAACAGACTTGAATGGTGAAATGGTGAAATACAATGTGCACAAGTGCTGCAAATGTTTAGTGAATTTCTTCCATATGAGTAGGAATCCATCAAAGACCGAAAACACCATAAAATGACATGTCTAGAATCACAGCATGATTTATAATATAATATAATATAATATAATATAATATAATATAATATAATATAATATAATATAATATAATATAATATAATATAATATAATATAATATAATATAATATAATATAATATAATCAGTGTTGGGAACGTTACTTTAAAAAAGTAATTAGTTATAGTTACTCACTACTTGTTCCAAAAAGTAACTGAGTTAGTAACTGAATTACTCTATAATAAAAGTAACTCGTTACCAGGGAAAGTAACTATTTGCGTTACTGTAAAAAAAAAAAAAAAGTTGCTATATGTCAAAGTATTTTATTTTATTTTTTAGCAGTTTTCACAAGTCAGTTGAAATAAGTAGAACAGACAGGTGTTCGTACATAACTTTCGGGATTTATTGCACGTCAACAGACAGCAAGAGTTTTATCCTGCACTCTTTGTAAGAAAAGTGTTTTTGGCCACTAGCTTTGTAGATGCGTGTGTCACACATTACATGCACGTTCTTGCCTTTGACTACAATGAATTTGAAGTAGTGCTTATATCTCCACCTTGAAAATGCCAACTTTTCATCGGATTGCTCCTGACTCGCCATTTCTCCTGCTGCTGCGAATCTCTGTGTAGCTGTTGCGTGTGTGTGACTTGGCGCCGCTGGCGCGTGTGTGTAAAAACACTGGCTCTGATTGGCTACCATGAAACACATGACTCTGCCTTAGCCAATCATAATCGCTTATCTCATTATTAACCCACCTGCTCACTCGCTGTGTGAGCCAGGGGTGCGTTCGGATTGCATATGAAATCAATGCATAGTAACGCACCGCATTTAACGTTCAGTAACGTTAACGGCGTTGTAACGACGGGAAAAGTAATTAGTTAGATTACCCTGTTACTGAAAAAATAACGTCGTTACCTAACGCCGTTCTTTTAAACGCCGTTATTCCAAACACTGAATATAATATATATAATATAATATGATTTAAATATTTATAATATGGTAATATGGTAAGACATTTATCTGTCTGCTCTCCACAGCTGTACAATCCACTTTATGCAGTTAAAACAGCTGTGCATCACATAGACAATTTCCCTCTAAGCAGATTAACTGAATGATTGTCTCTTCACGTCACGAGGCAGTTAGGCCGAATGCAGCATTTCCTTTTAGGATTCACTGATGTTCTGGTTTACCACAGTATGTCAGATTGAATTCATCCAATCTGTGCTGAATGAAGCAAGCCACTGATCTGCTGACACCACGGTACAGGTTGGAAATAAGAGCTTTAGACTGATTTGCCACCTCCAAAAATCAAGAACTTTGAAGCAGAGATGCACTCAGCTATCAGGGCTCAGGTATCATTTAACTCCCAGCGTATAGTGTTTGGCCTTTTTGCTGACATCTCTGAGCAGATGAATAGGAGAACAGGTAGAGAATTACACACTTTTTTAATTTTGAGGGACATTATATGACACTGGAGAATGCAAACGATGTGTAATGGTTTAGTCAGATCACTGAATGCATTTTAGATCATTTGACCATATTCAAAGTGTGCGATTTCTCAGCCACTGACTTTGGATTTCTCAACACTTGTTCCCTGACTTCCCATCGGTCAGACAAAAAGACAGTTCTACCCCAAACTCATGCTATTGTGTGTGTACCATGAAGACATAATCAGTATGTTAACAAGCTGTTAAAAAGTTAAGTTTAGATTTAAGTTAGGTTAGAATAAATCAATACTTTGTTTCAGAAACAAACACTTTAGTGAAAATTTTTACGTAAGCTATTAAAATATACATTGTCTATGAATGGCCTAATCAAATTTCTACATAGTAAATTTAATATACATAAAATAAGTATTTTAAAATGCCTTGAATCAGCTGAATGAATGTCATAATTGATATTCATAACCAAATATATGGTGAGTTATAATAAAAGCAATAATTTGTTTTAGAAGCAACACTCTAGAAAAGAAAATAATAATCAAATTATTTTATGCAATAATTTCAAACCTGTGTGTGTACGTATTTATAAATGTGCAAAAATTTTATATTATAATTAATTAATTAATTAATTAATTTATTTATTTATTTTCATTTTATTTTAATTTAAAATTATATACCTAAAAAAATGGAATAGCTAAAAGTATTTTACCATAAGAAAATGCAAACCTCTAATTGGGACAACAGTTTAGTATATCATAATCTACAATGACACATCCATTGAATTTGAGCCACATTTGATATAACATGTATAACTAAATATATGGCATTTAACAAAATTAGACCAAATTGGACTAAGGCACTGCAGCTATAAAAGCCAATCTATAAAAAAATGTATTGCAGCTCCAGTGCACGCAAAAGAGAATTTTGTCAGATACAGAGAAAAAAAAATATCATGTGAGGAGCTGACTCTGTTTACGCTGCCAAACCTGGCAACCGACTCCAGCGACACAACCTGCTTTGCCTTAACATGATTAACCTGACGGCCGCATGCCATCACATCACAGGAAACAGACACGGAGCCAAGTAGATAGTAGCCTGACGGACACGTGCCGAGCCATGTATGGAAGGAGATGGAGGCCAAGAACATAAATGGAGCGCTTATGTTCATCTTGTTCCTCATGAAAGTCAATTGTATTCGTTGTGAAGTGTTCGATAGCTCCTTCCATTCAGCATGAATGCTGGACAGTTAATCAAAATGTATAGTATGGGAATTATGAAAGAGCAGGACTTTCTGAAGAGTGATAAAAGGAGATAATTTGCGGAAAGAATGAGTTTAAAACGAACGCTTTTTAGATTAAAGAGCTGTAACTGAATGGGAATTCTAGCATATTACTATAGCGTGTGTTAAACTTCCTCTTTTATAGGGAATATAATGACTTGCAATTACTGCATTTATGATTCAAAGTTTCTGTCAAGCACGATAAGAGGAGTGAAGTTAAATTTGTCTGCATAAGAGTGACTGGATGTTAATTAATTAAACTTCAACCACTAACAATGTGTTTCAAAGCATCGGCGGACACTGAGCTGAACAGCTGTCATGGAAACATATCATTTGTTGGACCAGAGGTGTGTGTCTTTCTGCAAAAGGTCTGAGTTTATTCATACACCGTTATTCATATACCGTTTATGCATAATGCTACTGGTAAATTGTCCCTTTTTCTTTTCAATTTACAATTAATAATGTACAAAAGACAACTGTAAATGTAAAAAAATAACAAAGAAGCAAAAATCTGCAAACAGGTGTAGATTTTAAGGGACAATTCATCAAAAAAAAAAACCTTCATTTACTCACCCTAATGTAATTTTCAAACTGACATTCATTAATTGTTTCAAAATCTTTTTTTTTTTTTCTACATTTCTCCTTTTGTGTTCCACAGAAGAAAAAAAGCCATATAAGTTTATAACAACAGGAAGGTTAATAAATAACCATTTTGGGGTGAAAATCTTTCAAATTTTGGGTGTAATTGCCAAATAAAGGGTGTTTTTGGTAAAGACTAAATCTGTTTGACGCCAAGATTTCAGCTGATTTGATGTAAAAGCAGTTTTCCGAACTTAGGTGTTCACCAGTTCACCTATTGCTTGATAAAGTGTTTTGGTATCAATTTTCACATTTCCTTCTCAAAATCTGAGCAAAGTTGAGCCAAACTCATCTGACCACAGTCTATGCCAAATCCAAATACCGCAGTAATGGTGGCTACTGTGACTTTTAACAATGAATCTAAATTTAGAGCTGTGTGAAATGAGTTTGTTCACTCTCATAATCCACAAGTATGAAACTAGAGTTCCCTTTTCCCATTGGATAAATCCCAACTCGATCCCACCAACAGCATTTGCTTCCAAAAATATTAGTTCTGCGATGCTTTACAGTAGTTTTTTGAGTGTTTACAAATGCATTAGTGCACAATTTCAGGCCTGTTCACGTCATGCACATGTTCACACACTGCTACGCTATCACGCATACACACACTCTCTTGGTAAACAAGTGGGGGAAAATCCACTCTGTTCTGCCTGTCATGCTCTCGTCTCATCGTTGTGAGGCTTTGAGAGAGAGTGTGCTGGCTTAGCAGTGCTTCCTCTAAGAGTCTTCACCTGGATGCTTCTTTCCAGTGTCATTACAGTGCACATCTCCTCTATACAGTATCTAACTCTCCAGATGCCTTCCGACAGCCAGGAAGCCTTCAACTTAGACCTCTCGACTGCAGGCTGTATGTCCAAGGAAATAGAAATCTAACTGCTGAGCAACCCTGCAGGTTGCACAACTCGCAATGAATTCAGCAAAGCAAGTTGCAGAAGCTGCACGATGAACACGTAAATCAAATGATAAATAAATAATAACAGAACTAATGATGTTGAGACTTAATCCAGAGATTCTGCTTACATGTCTAAACACAGGAAACGAGAGAGCGCGCCGAAGAGCTTTTCATCTATATCTAATGCGGCATCATGCCCCAGGGGCCCTCATTGAGAGTGGAGAAAGAGTCTTCGAGTGCTACGCTCAACCAGGATTTTCACACTGACCAAAACTACAGCAATGTCATCAAACCTAAGGTTGGAAACCCAGAATACTGATCTAAAGAATGACTGAATATATTTGTTAACAAATAAAATACATAAATAAATAAAAACAGAACTGAAGTTAGCTTATCCAACTCTAGTTTACAATAGTATTTCATAACTGAAATTTGCAGATGAAACGCTAAATTGTTTATCAATTTAAGATTGAAAATAAAAATAATAATAATAATGATAATAATAATAATAATAAAAAAATTATTAAAACACATTTTTAACAATAACAAAAAAGTTTCTGAAATATATTATGAGGGAATTAAAAAAAATCTAATTATTAGATTTATTATGTAAAAAAATATATAAAAAAATACATTTTGTTGTCCAAAAAATGTGTATTATGGCCTTTTTTTTCCTATGTAATAACTCTTATGGTCTGACCAGCTCAGTCAGCAAGAAAAAAATAAACTAAAATCTTAAAAACTATAAAAACGAACAACAACTACTGCTAAATAATTAATAACTGAGAACCACTCAAGAAATCATGTCTTGTTGTCCTTCATGTAAATTTGCTCTGACTTGAAAATGAAAACTTGAATCTATTGATTTGATGAGACAGAGGGATTTTAAATGTGCCTGATGAATTCGTACACCCACACATGGCTTACAAGAGAAATCCGTCTAAAAATAGAGTCTGAGGGTAAAGGAAAATGCACCGCGTGAGCAGAATAAATGTGATTTGTAAGTACAAAGTCACTGAGGTGAGAAAAGCCGCTCTGCTCGAGTCCAAATAAATGCATTACTGCAATCAAATGTTTTTCTTTTTCTTTTTCTAATGAGCTAACGGGTTCAAAGCAGAATTAAGACTGCTATTCCCAATTGCCATGTACTGAAAGAGAGCAAAGGTAAGCTGGAAATTAATCGCTGCATTACCCCAGTGTCCTTTGAATTTTGTGAGTACGTTTTCCCAAGAGCATGCACCCGTCAGGATATTTGAATAATACAAAGCAAACAATATATGCCTATTCAAATAATTAAATTACAGTGAAATGGGAAAATGGGAGGTAAATAGCGGTCAGTCTTTTACGTCTTGATCTGCATCACTTAAAAGACACACATCTACAAGTTCCTGCTCAAAGTTCTGCTTTCATTAGCAAAGCGTCTCTGTCCTCTTCCCATTGCACATATTAAAATACACACGCCAACTTCTCTAAAGCCATTGCTCAGGCATTTCTACACTGCCTTAGGTACAATGCAAAAGGTCTGTTGACATTAAACCACTGCAAAAGAGAAATCATAGCACAGAACACCACAGTTTCGGCTGCTCGCTTTAGACTTTTAATAGGGTAATTGCCTGTGTGCCTTGGGAGAGAGAACTCTGCTTTCCGTAACAACAAAATAGCTTTAATGCTTATCAGATCCCCTTGTTCCAAAACTCAATCTAAAACCAGACTTATTATGGCCCACTGATGCACTTCCCACTTTAATTAAACTGCAAGCACAGATGCAAATCCCAATAACCACTATTGAGAGCATCTGATACAATCTTCCCTCAATAAACGAAATCCTGATTATTCCCCTGTCGCAATTAACTATTGAGGTTTGTGGGAAAAAAGAAAGCAAGTCAGACCCCTGAACAAACAAATGTCTCTCATATACAGTAATAGAACTCTTTAGGTGTGCCATAAAACTAGCTTGCCAGGACTCACCATGGCCACTTCTGAGGAAAGCCGAAGAGCGGTAAATGGAGATGGGTGAAGCGTGGTGCTGCCCGTTGTGGAACGGGTGTTCAGGATGGGTGTATGAGGTTGCCACCCCAGGTGGTCCAGCGGAAGCCACTGAACTATCCGAGCCGGGTGAGGAACTCCACACTGAACCGACAATACATCCCAACGTCAGAGACCACATCCAGAGGGTCCATCCGAGCCGCCCCTCTCGACTGCCAAGAAACAGCAATGCCACTGCTCTGCTGGGACGCATGACGCACACCCGACTCTCTCTTAGACACTTGGCACGAAGAACCGAGAGAGGAGAGTTCTCTCATGATGCAGAAAACCCCATGCTAGGAGTCCCAACCTCCTCGTCCAAGACCCGTAGCCGGCCCCTGTGAAAATGTACTCACTTAGGAGAGACCGTTTACAGCTGCTGAGCAAATGGATGGGAAGGAGTGTCTGCGATGGAGTCCGATCCTCTCAGAGCTGCATAAGTCACTCGCGAGACCTGAAGAGGCGACAATTACCTGGCGGAAAAGAGGGTCATGACCCGACCCTGCCACTCATTCACTGTCCATTCCGCACAAAGAAAGCAGAGGAAGAAAATTAGAAAATACTTTTTTTCTTCCTGCTTTCTTCAACAGGATAAACACTAGTATGAAACAGATTCCTCCTTTTTCCCCGGCACTGTCCACTCCTGGGCTCCAAAGGTGTTGCAATTCAAAGGCTTGGACTGAAACACAGCTCGCTTGCACTTACGCACACACTCTTGATTTTCTTCCTCCTGAGATTAGTATTGCTCAGCCTGTCTGTATTTGGACAGAGGCTTGACGCACTTTCAGCAGCTCTGCTAAGCAATGAGAGTGTGAGAGGGAGGGAGAGCGAACGAAAGCGCACGAGTGAGAGACAGAGCTGGAGGGAGGAGGGAGAGGGAGTGCGCGAGAGATATCGGCACAGGTTAAACAAAGCAAACAGAATGGGATGAGAAGAGGATGTGTGATTTGTGCGTGCATATGTGTGTGTTTGGGTGGAAAAAGTGTGGAAAAATGGGGATTCCGATACAAATCCCCACAGAAAGCACATTGCTGCTGCTGTCTCAGATGGAGATGAACTTGTATGTATTATGGAAGGAAGAACAAATTAAGAGATACAGAGAGTGAAGGAAACAATGACAGACAGTTGTGGGAATTAAGGTAGAAGAAAAAAGACTCTTTAACATCTGTTGCTGAGGAGGGAAGGGAGGTAAAGCTTCCTCTCAAGAATATATTTGACAGTACAAAAATAAAATGTGAAATTAGGAAATATTTTATGAAATAGTCTGTTCTCCTAAAGCTGCTGAAGCGTAAAGGCATGTGAGATCTCTGTCTCTGCCTCTATGTCACTGTGATTGGCTGATTAGACTGTCAGTGTGATCACGCATGCCGCTCATGTTCCGACCAGTTTGCAAATCAGCCTGAAGGTGGAAATGGACAGACTAATTACAAAGTAAACAAATCACTCACTCATACACCATCACTTCCAAATCAAAACTTGAATTGAAACACAAAATTGGTTTTGAAGGCAATCAAAATGAAAGTACATAAATGCATGTCGCCATTATTATTCCTTGTATTTACCAAGAAACAAGTGACTAATGGCTCTTAAAAGGTGACATTTTTATATTTATATATTTTAAATTCATATCTATATTAATACCACTAACAATTGTGCGGTTATTAAAGTGATATAAAAAAAATTATATTAACAACTGAACAATAGTTAGTGGTATTATTATAAAAAGTTGGTTGCACTTTTTTTTTTACAGTACATGTACTTACATGTACTTATAGTGTACTTACAGTGTATTTATCTAAGAAAGTTCTGGTAATACAAGGTAACTACATGGGGTAGGGTTAGGTTTAGGAGTAGGTTCAGGGTTAGTACATACAGTAGTTATTACATAGTTATTGTAATTACTATAATAAGTACATAGTATGTACATGAGGAACAGGACTGTAAAATAAAGTGCTACCAAAAAGTTTTAATAACTAAACATTAAATATTAAAATATATGTAATATTACATTTAATTTTTTTAAATACTAAAACCAAACAAATAAAGCTTTAAACTTTAGCAGTCCCAAAAGCATGGCTGACTGACTGCATCAGTCGCTGCCTCCTAAAATAGACCTCCAGACCTCTGATTCCAGCTTATGAAGTAAAGGGAAGGGAAGGGAAGGGAAGGCAAAGAAAGGCAGGGAAGGCAAAGAAAGGCAGGAAAAGGCAACCTAATTCTCTGATTTCATTTCTGTCTTCAAATTTTTGGGGGGAAAAAAGCACTATACAAACTTATAATGGACCAAATTTCTAATTTAGTTTTACATAACCATTTCACATTATTTTCTACTGAACTTCTTAAGATATCTCAATGTACTCTGATATGAACCATATAGTGCAAATATGTAAATCTGACCGATACGGTGTTAACATCAATACCACAATAACTTAAGTTCTGAACGACTTTTATTTTTTTGTAGTGTAAACGCTAGGTAAATCTACGTAGCATATCATCCTCAAAAGAGCAAATATGAGAACATTGGCTCTAGAATGAAATATTTTGAAAGCTTTCAGAGTGTTTTGAATCTTTAACCACCGCTGCTTTTTACAGACAGTAAATCGTGGCATTGGAATTATAAACTGCAACAGCAAATCAGCTCTCCATTGATATTACTCTGGTGAAAGACTCCCTTAACATGTGGGGCTTTGTAAATGAAGAACCGTTTAGTTTAAATCTTCTGTGACTATAATCAGTTCATATTCATTCCACAGATGGGTGCAGGGAAACGATAGATGAGGGCAAAAGCCCTCAGTGCTGGAAAAGGTACTCATTTATCAAAAGAGCTGCGTTTCTTCATCTGCTGTCTTTTGCGTTTCATTAAACTCCAAACTCGGTCCTCAGAGCTAGTTCTGCCTTGCCTGAGGCATCTCTCGGGTGAATGGCCTCCATGCTTCTAATGAGAGAGCAAAATATATGTCAGTTTTGCACAAGAAATTCATCATCAACAATTCTGAGCCTGTACAATCATCGCTTGTCCTCAGATTAATAATTTGAGAAGTGTTTGAAGCAGTTGGTGGTTTTCTAAATGATGTGTACACAACAAAACTTCTTTGTAAACAAGCAGTCATAAGCAGGTTAGCTGCTTGATTTTATAATGGAATGCGTAAAAGTCACTCAGCAACTCCAGCAACCCAAATGAGATGCGTGTTAGCGCGCTAGCAGTCCTACTCTGGAGCCACCTGGAGGATATGCACCATCTTGGTCAACAGCTTTGAGATCAGCAGTCACAATCGGGCACAGATGAGTGTGTTTAGCTCTCTGTGCCATCTGCTAAGCTGCCTGGAGCTGAACTAGGAGACCTGGATCATGAGCTTGGCATAAACATCATTACAGGAGGAACTGCTAAAATGAAGTGCTCATTTTACAGTACACATTCGCTTTCATTTGCACACACACACACACACACACACACACACACACACACACACACACACACACACACACACACACACACACACACACACACACACACACACACACACACACACACACACACACACAAACATACATATACATACATACGTATACTCAATTTTAGTTAATTGCTATGCCCCTGATGTAAAATGGCACTGCTGGCTTTAGTTTGATTTTAATCAGAGGAAATCACTGCTAAATTAACAGAAGTTACACAATCAGATGAACCAGAAAAAATAAAAATAAAAATAAAAAAACCTGACGTAAATTTATGTGCTTTAATATCAATGACTATAATAGGATGACTATAATTATTGATATACTATATAACTTATGGCGAAAGTGATCTTGCCTTCTTTCCAACACCACTTTTCTCTTTATTTATTCTATTCTGTGCTGAAATGCATTTATAGAAATGACATCAAGTTCAGCAAATATGTCTAAAAAGGGTTGTTAGTGCTATATATATAATACATAAATAAATAATATATACCATTTCTTGTATCAAAGGTTTTGGGTTGTTGAGGTTTTCAGCAGCCATTATTTCAGTCTTCGATGTCACATGATCCTTCAGATTTCTGATTCTGATTCTTTGATGATTGGAAAGTTCAAAAGAGCAGCATTTATTTGAAAAAAAAAAATAGTATTTTTGTAACAATATTAAAGTCTGTACTATCACTTTTGAGCAATTTAATGCTTCCTTGTTCAATAAAAGTATTGCTTTCTTTTAAATTGAATCTGTTAACAAAACACAGAGGTGCCTTAAATGTACATTAAAAACATTTAGTCACCTCTGTTCAACATTAAAAAAGTATAGAGTATTTACTGCTTTGATATGGATTCTAATTGGAAAAAAATAATGGCCTCATAATGCCAGCTTTGACACAGCATATTAATTTGAAAAATAAATTTGTGGAAGGTTTTTTTTCTCTTAATTTTAAACAAAGCTGCAATAAAATTCATTTGATTCTCAAACTAACCAAATGATCTGGAATGACATGCATGTTTTGATAAATTAAACAGGAAAAAATAGCGTGTGTTAAAATATTGATAAATGCAACCAGTCCACTTATTGCTCAATTGAACTCAAAGCCATCCAAAAAGACAGGCTCTTAATTTGTCCTGTAACATGTCGAAACCCTCCAGCTCAGCCCGAAGAGCCCTGTTCCCCCAGCACTCTGCCTCAGGGTCCTTATGTGCTCATACTGAACATTGCACAATACACAGCCAAAATCATAGAATTGCATCAGAAACATAAACGAGCACTAGCCACATACAGACCCTCACTTTCTGCCCATGTTTCCAGAGGTTTTGAGAAACACTTCTCAGTAGGTCTCACAGCACCACTACCAGAGTGCTTCATTAGGAACTAAATAAAGTATAGTTTGTGATGACTGTAATGACTGCTTGGCATTCCTATGCATGTTCCCGCTTCAGCTAGCTGGTCTTTGGTGTTTTTTGTTGCCTCAGGGTACCGTCCTCATCGAACACAGAGTGAATTCAGTATGACTGAGAGAAAAATCATGTCCTTCCCTCGGTGACTTCCTCATCCTGAAAAGGCAGACAGCCTTGGAAAGCTGAAAATGAGGAAATCTAAAAACCTCTCTGGAAATAGCTGTGGTCGGTAAACGTTGCAAATGAAACTGATATTTTTGATTACGCCAGAAAGGTGTTTAGGTAAATAAAATCTAGTTTCGTGATATTGCATCACTGGGGTCTGACACATCATCAGAATCATTTTGCAGATGCAGACACGCTGAGACTTCAGCAAACCCTGGCTGACGTGACTTGGGGCTAAAATTATGTAGCATAGGCTGAAATGTTTTAAGATGCTTTGTTTCTTCTGTTACGGTCTCCCTTGTGTATAGAATTATACATAAAAAAACTGAAGGCATTTTTTTCATTTTAAACCTTTAAAACTTATGAACATCCAGAAAAAAATATGAATTTACTTCAGAAGAAAAATAAGATAAGATTAATATATATATAATTATATATAATTCTAAATATTCAAAAGTTTGGGGTGAGATGTTTTCATGTTTTCGAAAACTCTCATACTCAAAGGTCGCAGATCTTGATAAAAAAGAAAAGTTATTTGATCAAAAAAAAAAACAACAACAACAAAAAACTGTAAAATCTGTACTATATTGTGAAATATGATTTATTTATTTATTTATACAAATGTTTTCTATTTTACTCAACACAATGGATTCATGTAATTTTAAAACTGAATTTAATTACTCCAGTCATCAGTGATTTCAAAATCATACTGCTATGCTGATTTTGTCTTCACTAAACATGTATTATTATTAATGTTGAAAACAGTTGTGTTGCTTAATATTTTTGTGGAAATTTTGAATAAATTTATGACACTGAGAAAACACGATACTGAGCCCAAACATCTGAATGGTAAATTTAGGCTTTAAAAAAAAAAAAAAAAAAAAAAAAAAAAAAACCAACACCAAAGCTCTTTTGCATCCTCTTTGATTTTATGAATAACGTGTAAAAGTCACTCGGTTCTATATATTCTAAGTGACTTAAACAACTAAACAACACAAGGTGCAAATAATTAAGCATAATTTTGTAAGATGTATGCTTTTAAACATTTTACATTGGGGAAAAAACTACATTTTGTTGGAGGACGTTTTTACTGGTATACAAAAAGAAGAATTATCCTAACTTCTAAAAAAAAGATATCATAATTATTCTAACATGCTCTACCAAGAAGCATTATGGGTAAACAACACTTCACCTTTCAAACCTGGCGTACTCAAGGTGATTCAGGACGTTTCTTTAGGCTGCCGGTCTGTTAGATTCTAATAAGTGTTTAGTGTCCTGGTGTGAAAGAAATGACGATCCCAGTCGGTGGAAAATCTTATTATGTTGAGTGTCATTACACCTTTAGTTGATTTCCAAAATCACAGAAACAGTTTCATTTATATGCTTTAAAAATGTACGCATCTCTAATTGGATGAAAACTACATGTAAATGAAAATCCAATGAGAACCATCCAGAGAATCAATATCATGAAAAGCAGTTCTCAAAGTGAACACCTGATGGAGGTTAACACAGGGGAAAGCTACAGTGAGTCAGCTCAGATTTGTCGGTTCTGTGATGTTCGGTTGTTTAAAGCCAGGAAATTCCCCGTGGTACTGCCTTGTCTTTCTATACCGGTGCTTTTGAACAGAGCTGCCACGTCACGCTTTGAGATCTTTACGATCTTAGGAGGGTTTGGACAGCATGAGAGCATGTACTACCCATCTGCTCTCCTCCATGAATACAAACCCAAGAGTTCGAGAAGGAGAGGGAGATGAGAGCTCAAACCTTTTCAAACAAGAGACAAGCCACAGCGAGGACGGAGCCCGGCAGCATCCAGCACTCAGCAGGCTAGTCTGCTAATTATGCCGTGCTGCAATCTCTCACCCAGACACCCCTGACAGCAGCACAGTTGGCGTCACGCACAGCACTGCTCTGACAGACTGTCCTTATCTGCTATCAACCACAACTTACACACTAACCGCCATCCGCTATAGCTCCATACAAAAACACATGTACAACTCACAGGCACGAGTTTTCAATGTAAATACATTCCCATGTGCCCAACTACAGTTACTAGTTCAGGTTTTTTTCTTCCCTTTTAAACAAATAAACAGTAAATAGACTCATTCATTCTGCAATAGGATGGTCATCATAACCATTAGACACAAACTTTGATTGTTTCTTGACCTTCCCCCCATTCCATACTTTGATATGATATTTCCATAATTGTCTGTTACATTTTAAATCAGTATTAAAATGTACTTAAATTGTGTAAATTAAATGTGTCGAGAACAAAGAGTGCTGACAATTCAACATTTCCCACAAGCGGATGTAACACTAATTATTTTCTGCATGAATGCATCACATTTACTGTAAAATAATTAAGCCCTCCTTGAACGTTTTAATTCACATACACATATACTGCAGGAAATGCTATAATCCAAAACAGCAAATAAAACGGAAAACATGAATAAAAAAACAAAAAAAAACAAAATACTAATTTAACTTTAAAAGGGTTGTTTTAAAATGTAAAACGATTTCACAATATTACTGTTTTTACTTTATTTTTGATCAAATACATGCAGCCTTGACGATCATAACAGACTGCTTTCAAAAATATATTACAGAGTTTCACCGTCCCCAAACTTTGAATGGTAGTGTAATAATACAAATGACATGTAGAAAAGTACGGCTAACATTTGTTATTTAGTGACTGCAAAGCAAAAAACAACTAAATAAATGCATACAATATTCTTAATCGGCAAGCACTCTGTCATTTGATGAAAATATGATATCAGATTTAATCTTCTTTTACTATCTCTGTAGGTGCCTAAGAGAGCCATGTTTTCTCCTTCATGCATCCCTGTCTCCTTTTCATTCTGTTTTTTTTTCCATTTTCCCCCTATCAGAAATGTCATAAACTATCACTGACTGAAACTTTAAAAGTTAAGGATTTGCTCAATCAGTAAACTAAGAAAATAGCCCAAAGGATGCAGAGCAAAACTTTAAGTAATATCCAAAGGTTTTTGAAAGGCATTTTCTAACTTAGTGGCATGATGTTTGAAGCAGATAAGAGTTCAGTTTGATGGTGACTGATGAGATGAAATGGGAAATGTGCACATCACTTTCAGTTCTCTGGAAAGGTAGATAATTGATAATCTTACATCAGCTTTCAAATCATATCGCCAGGAATTGAGGTTTGGTGATACAGCGGGAATCATTTGAAGAGTAATTTCATCCTAGCATTATGTCAACCTTTGTCACAGTGGCAATGAGACTGAACTGGTTTGAACTATAGCAGCCCGCACAGAAAAAAAAGACCTGTAAATGCTATTATTAATCTCACGTTGCCAAGCACACACACAAGCAGACAGCTTCCTTACACTCTCTTTGATATCACATAGTCAACAGTAGGAAGAATCAAAGGCTCTGATACAATTATGAGCTCTAAACATACTAAGAGGCCCTTGACTGCATGATGCCTCATTAGCATGCTATTTATGAGCGTCATTTGGCTTCCCTACAGTTTGTAATTGACAAACGAAATGATCATTATTAATTTGTGTCTAATTAGAGGTTTAACGTGTTGATTTAAAATCTCAATGATGGATGACATTCTGTCATGAGAACCTGTTGATTCTAATAGGAGGCACCGCTGTGATGATGCTGCCTGCTATGTTTTCAGTGTTTCAGAGTGTTTCAGTGTATTCGCCAAGGGAACATCTAGCTCTTTAATGGAATCTAATCTATTTTTTTTATACAAACTTACTAAATAGATCATATTTATACATACATAAACATATCATTTTCATACATATGGTGTACTTACCAGAGAACAGTACATCATTCGAAACTTTGGGTTTTGATTTCATTTTTAAATAAATTAAGAGTTTTATTCAGAGAGGATGCATTAAATTGATCAAAAGTGATAGCATTTATAATGTTACAAAAGATTTCCATTGAAAAATAATAAAACAAAATAATTATTTTGAACTTTCTATTCATGAATAAAAAATAAAAAAAACAGCAAGGATGCATTAAAATAGAAAACAGCTATTTAAAATTATAATAAATTGATCAAATAAATGCAATCCCAAGTGAGCCTGCCGACCCTAAATATTTGAAAAATAGCGTATAGCGAAAACTATATCGTGAATATCTAATGTATATCGCATAGAAACTGGGAAGAACTGGTTGGTTTTCAGGTTCTTTGCATAACCTACAGAAGTCTGATTATTAACAATTACCAGGTTTATACTAGAAGTGTTTTTGAGGAAACTAATCACTGATTTTCCAAACGTGCATGGCAGCAAATCCTTAAAAGAAACACACACTTACAGTAATAGCAAGTAAACTTAATATGCATGAGCAAAAGTGTGTTGTGAGCAATGTATGGAAAATAATGAGTACTTCTGGGTGGACTGATATTTTGATAACACACACAAACATTTCAGAACATTTCTTTGTTTTCTTTACATCTGGCTAACAGTGCAGACTGCAGATCAATTTCATTTTCATTTCTGTCTATTGTTCTAATACAAACAGATACATTCATTCCTAAATAGTATGCAAAAACAAACTGTACTGTGGAAAGATTCTTCCTGTCTTAGTCACCTTTTGGTACAGACAAATGAAACAAACTGGCAAAATTCTGGCTACACAAGAAATGTTGATGTTGAGCTCACAGTATGGCGGAGGGCTGCGAGAAAACATCGAAATATCAAAATATAATAAAACCTGGGTTTTAAATATTCTTATATACACTACCAGTCAAATGTTTTTGAACAGTAAGATTTTTAATTTTTAAAGAAGTTTTCTGCTCACCAAGCCTGCATTTATTTGATCCAAAATAAAGCAAAGCAGTAATATTGTGAAATATATTTTCACTATTTAAAATAACTGCTTTCTATTTGAATATATTTTAAACTGTAAGTTATTGCTGTAATTTCAAAGCTGAATTTTTAGCATCATTACTCCAGTCTTCAGTGGCACATGATCCTTCAGAAATCATTCTGCTGATTTGCTGCTAAAAATATTTATTATTATCACTATTATTTAGACCATTTAACAGTTGAGTACTTTTTTTCAGGATTATTTGATGAATAGAAAGATCAGCATTGATCTGACATAAAAGATTTAGTAACATTATACACTATACAATTCAAAATTTTGCAGTCAGCATTTTTGTATTACTTTTACTTTTGTACTTTTATTTAGCAAGAATTCTTTTTTTTATAATGTTAGAAAAGATTTCTATTTCAGATAAATGCTGTTCTTCTGAACTTTCGAATCATCAAAGCAACCGAAAAAAAAAAAATCTATTCAGCTGTTTTCAACATAATAATAATAATAATAATAATAATAATAATAATAGAAGCAAATCAGAATATTAAAATGATTTCTGAATGATCATGATATATTCAACTAAAGAGCAGTTATTTTAAATAGTAAAAATATGTACTGCTTTTGCTGTATTTTGGATCAAATAAAGGTAGGCTTGGTGAGCAGAAGAGAATTCTTTAAAAACATTAAAATTCTAACTGTTCAAAAACTTGGTAGTGTAGAAACGTATAAACGTATAAAGATATTACTTCAGTAGCTTAAAGAAGTGTGTGCAATAATTACTGTGAAAGCTGTATATATTTAATTATATATACAGTATCTGGTTAATTCTAATACTATTAATAAAATAGTTGTTATGCACTCATTCACATTGGTTAACTGTGACAATTTTCAACTTAGCAAGACCACTGTTACATGACTGCATGACAAAATAAAAAAGTATATTTTCATTTCTATAGTTCATTGATTTTGATTGTATTACTGCTTTAGGCTCTCAGTGGGCAAGCTGATTTACTTATTAAATCAATCATGCTGCTTTCCAGAACAAGTATTGAAAGCAGACAGAGAGAAAAAGCGCAGAAGGATCATTGGTGGGGGAGAGGGGGTTGCATATTACACAAACATGCACACAATTTAAGATGTACAAATGTACACAGAATCACAGGGGTTCCTGCATTATTTGATTACTGCGTTGAAATCACCTCATGTCGTTTATTAGTTCACTTTATAACATTGCATTCCACACTATGAATACATATGTATCTCTGCAATATCTCATGAATTATTATTATAGTTGTCAAGGAGATATTTACCACCCAGTGTCAAAAATGCTGGGAGGGAAACAGACTCAGCTATCCAAATGTGAATCTACTTTATTTTCACTGAATCCATACATTATGAATGGGGCATGACAAATGTTTTGTATTTGCTCAGTATTAAAATCTTAAGCTTCAGCCAAGCAGGCACTAAAGTGAAAGTCTATTCTGATATCCAGAAAGATCATAAAACCAAGCATTTCTAAATTAATTATTTACAACGTTGTGCATATAATAAATATTTTTCATTTTCACAATGACCCCTTAACTTTTTGGACCAAATAAATTATCTTTAAATGAGAATACCATGGAATTCTTTGAAGTATGTAATATATGATTAAACATCCAAAAATAACTTAAATTATATATAGACAAAGTTGCTATACATAAGACGACTAGTACTAGATAGACAATTTAACTGCAAACGATGTGGCGCAGAGAGTTGCGACCTGGGGGATTTTTAAGCCAAATTCATTAGTGTCCACACTGAAAAAGATACTGCACTTCACTACAAATTTTAGAGTATCTGCACAACATTGGCACACCTCTGAAGCAGGGCTTAATAATTGATATTTCAGAGAATGAAAAGAGTGAAGTTTGGTAGGCAGAAAAGTGACGGCTATAACTCAAACAGGCTGATTCAAAATGCCTCTCTGTGTCTTTGACAATTCATCTGAGTGTGTTGGACAGGATCCAGTAGACTGCACCGGGAATTAAGGAAGATGGATGCTTGTGATAGCAGGCTATCATTCGGTCGGCCCATTATGTTCCCCCTTGCATTCATCATCGGCCTAGCCTGTTTGTTCAGTGCCACATTAGGCCTTCACATTTGAATCTGCTTGATCTAAATAGAAATTGATTTATAGTCGTAGGGTGGCAGGCTTCTATGCTTAGGTCTGACTTTGAAAATTTAGTCTGGTGCTTCTCTAACCGGCCTGGGAGTTTATAGTTTTATAATAATGAATGTTTTATAATTTAATATTTTTTTAAAATGTTATTTCCAAAATTTTTCAACAACCATTTACTTCAGTATTCAGTGACAGAAAATCCTTCAGAAATTATTCTTATATGCTGATTTGGTGCTCAAGAAACCTTTTTTATTATTATCAACACTGAAAAAGTTTGATTTTGATTTTGATTTTATAAAAACACTGTTTACTTTATTTGATTATTATTTTTTTTTTTTTAAATCACACCATAGACATACCAAAGTACAAATGACACTGCAGAATCTCTACCGATCTGCATATTTTTATCAATGCACAGCATTGCGTAAGTTATCACACTTGTGGCTGCTACAATGACATCATCACACTGTTCATAAAAAATAAAATGGCTTTAAAATGGCCTTAATTTTGCTACAGAGCTATCCATGCCTTGAATTAATTTCATTTTTCAGGACACTTGACTTATTGTCCTTACATTTATTGTGCCAATTGCCTTTGACAAGGCTCAAAAACATAATTCAGTCACTGAGAAGTACTTACATATATATATATACATAAAATAAATAAATAATACAATTGTAAAAGGTTATTTCTCAATAAATCTTAGTATTCTTCTGAGTATAAAAACAGGAATAGTATGTGAGCTGCACAGCTCCACTGACTTCATTGAGAGCGCTTTCAGTGCCCAATGAAACATTCAGTATGAAGTAAACACTTCACTTAGCATTGATGTGTTCCATTTTCAATGACACTTCTTTTTACAGTCTGTTCAATGACTTTGACTTAACGCTTATCACCTGTGACTGCTAGTCCTCAAATGGACTTGTAAATAGCAAGCGTGTGTTTATTGTTTTGGCGATGACTTTTTAGTCACGCTGATCATTAAAAAATATAACAACAAGACAATTACATAACTTCAACTGATGTACCTTTAAAAAGAAGTTAACTAGAGGTTAAAACGTTCTAGGAATGTGCATCACTGTTTCATATGTTTCCACAGCAGAATCTGCGTACAGTCTAACCAAGAGGTTCAAATCCCACATGGAATGACAAACAAGAGCCATCGCCCTTGTGCGAGACATTTAACCCATGGTTTCTCCAGTGGTTTGACCCTGTAGTAGTTCTTATGTATTGTATGGCTCTGTCTGGGTTCAGCGCCATTATAAAATAAATTATAATGGAGTTCTGAATGTGAGTGGTCAGTCTTGAATGTGGGATAATTAAGCAGAAGATGGCGCAAAACATCTTTCTATTGAATTGCACTTTGATTGTATGCAAAAACAAACATGCAACACAACCGGTGTAGTCTGATTCACTAACAAAAAAATATTTTTTGTTATTTTTATTGAATCAAGGACATGCATAACCAGTTAAGCACAAAAAACAAAACAAATGAACAAATGAAAATGAAATCCTAAAACAAATGAATCCAAGGGTTTGTTTGTGAAACTAATATAGGCGGGAGCATTCATTTCTGCAATAAAAAGAATAGCAGAAACAGTTTGTGCATGTTATTCTCAATTCAGGCATAGAGTGCAACCAGTGTACATGGGTCAGTTATTTTTTGTGAATCAAAAATATGCACAAAACCCAACTTTGTCTCATGTTGTTTCCTAAAATAACTGACTCATAAAAGTCATTTGTGTACTAAAAAAGTAATGGCTCATAAGAATTATTCATTTTGCGATTCAGGCTTCAGTGGTCACATTATGACTTTGATTCGCTAAAAAGAACCCGATCATAAGAGTCATTTGTATATATATCACATATAATTAGCTGAGGTATGGTATGCGTATTTGGCATGCTGTCTAATTGTAACGTGAACTCAAAATGAGGAGATGGGGTGGAGGAGGGATGCTGATAAACCGTCAATAGATAGAGGTAAGTCAGCGGTATTTATACTATGGTATTGAATACTTGATTGTGGTCCACCGGTGTTGATTAGGCTAAATATCTGACGCGCTCCTGTTACTAAAACCTCATTATAACTTAAATAAACTCAAATGTATTTATCTGGATGATTTCATATAGAGTTGGAGTTCCAACTACTACAAGGCCTTCAGATTGTAAATACTAGTTTTCCTTTTATTTTATTTTCAGTTGCACTTTATTTTACAGTACGTGTACTTACATGTACTTACAGTGTACTTACAGTGTATTTATCTAAGAAAGTTCTGGTAATACAAGGTAACTACATGGGGTAGGGTTAGGTTTAGGGGTAGGTTCAGGGTTAGTACCTAGTTATTACATAGTTATTGTAATTACTATAATAATAGTATGTACATGGGGAACAGGACTGTAAAATAAAGTTCTACCTTATTTTCTTTTAATGCTCAATGTAACATAAAAGACAAAAAATATTTTGGGTGAGAGACAGATGTTACAAAATGGCATGCACACATTTAAGGGGCGTTCCACCAGCCTATTTACCTTACTTTAACTCTACAATGAGAGAAAGACCATTTTCGGAGGTGGAACCTTTTTTCTTTCAAAAGCTTTTTCAATTAGAGCGAAATGAGTGGAGCTATTATCACAATGCGACAGGCCTCGCCACTTTCCAATAGGTCCTTTGATTGCCATGGAAACCGGCTATCATTGTCATGACCACCTCTGGTGCTACATGTAATTTTCGGTGTGTGAGGGGCACTGATAATGCACAATCAACAGCTAGGAGAGGAAGGCATCATGGCCATACGGGGAATGTCTGGCACCAGAACCGCCAGTGAGAAAGTCTCTATGGAGAACAGATTGGACTGCCACAGAATGAAGCTACTCTTCTTAATGCGGGCTATGAACTTGCTTCTGAATGCAATTTCACCGCTAGAACCAAGATTTTCTCTGCTTTGAGAGTTTAAATAATGGATCATGGCAGGTGCCACTCACCAAAATTAAATATACGTTTCTCCCAAAAGAGCCACGCACTTGTGTTGTACAGTAGCGTTCGTTCTTGCTTTCTTTATCTTTCGCTCATTCTCGTTTCTGTCTATACAGACTTGCCTGTCAGAGATTTACCTATTGTGTTTTTCTTTTAGATCCCCCTGACAGTCTCTTTCCATTTCTTCCGCAGCGAGCTTCTGTCTCCATCTGCTTTCTGCCGCAACATCCAATCCTCAGTCACTCCATATCATCTTCTATTCTCTTCTTCTATTATGTCGGCGTATATCCTCATTTCCATACATGTGCGAGAGATAAAGACGTCTAAACTGAAAATGACACTCCAGCTCAAAACTTTCAGCCATTTAGGGGAATTCAAACGTGCTCTGACTCTCACATTTGTTTGTGAAAGTTTTGTTAGTTTATATGACAGGTGTTATCTAACAGCTTTACAAAAGAAATCGAACATCACAGATGGTAAAAAGGTGACAGAGTTCAGTTCACAGGTACAACACTCAACACACTTTCATAGCTTCACACCAAAAGACAAAAATAAACTCCTTACTTTTTTTTCTTGTTTTACCTTTCTTTCCATCCTGATATTTATCTTTATTTCCTTGCCTAATCCTTCCTTATTTCCTTTTTCATCTTTCTTTCTTTCTTTCTTTCTTTCTTTCTTTCTTTCTTTCTTTCTTTCTTTCTTTCTTTCTTTCTTTCTTTCCAGCACCATCCTACACCTGCAGTTCCTAAAGTTGTCTTAGGCCACATGAAAAAAATTTATTGGGACATGGAGACTAGAAGACTAGAGTAATAATGTTGAAAATTCAGCTTTGAAATCAGGAATAAATAACATTCTAAAATATATTAAAATAGAGCACGGTTATTTTAAATTCTAATAATATTTAACAATATAACTGGTTTTACTGTGTGTTTTTTTTTTTTTTTTGTCGATGCCTTGGTAAGCAAAATAGACTTCTTAAGAATCAACATCAACATTCATTTATGATTCAATTCCAATTCCTATCTGCTTCACTATTTATTAATTTGGAAATTTTTCAGTTACATGATTTACACAACAATGCAACATTTCATTTCAATGAAATATACTGGGCCCATTAGATTATAAGGCACTCGAAAGTCATCCAACCTTTTCAGAAGTGACCTAAGTTAAAACTTCCCCAACTTCATTTTCCAAATGGAAGTTTTTACCTCTGGCTCAAACTGAATCATCTCTACAGTAAGTGCAATTCCTAGTTAAGCTCCTCTGCACAATCAAGCCTGGAACTCAAGCATATGTGAAGCTTTCTAAATTTCATGAGCAGAAGACAAGTTTACGCTTTTAAGAACTGTAATCCACTTATGCTATGCACACGTTTGCTCACGCCGGCTGCTCTGAGGGAAAATGCTTGCCTTAAAGGATTCTATTGTTAAAGATGAGAGAAGTACTACAGATATGTATTTTAAATAAAGCATGCAACTAATAATGCAGCAGAAAATAGAGGACTATCCCAGACTTTGAGTTTGCTCGTCCATAGTTTCTCTCAAAAAGGAGACATAAGAAAATAAAAATTATATAACTGTTTTAAACATTTATTAAAAATGTAAATAGATATATTCAACTATACTTAAAATAAAGGTACAATTTAGTCTAAATTGAGTCTTATTACCATCTGAGAGAACAAATTGAGCTAATTAAGAGATCTTAAACAAACCTGACCATTTAAAACTGTATAATGATACAATGAAAAATGTACTACTATAAGCACTTAAGGGTGTTTTTTGCTCACAAACATTTAACAAATCACCATGCACTTTTGCCTCGCCTCTTTTGTGTTATTTAGATAAAATACATTCTGAAATCTGTTAGATGTTGGTAGAAGTGCTTCACATTTACAATCTATACACAAATATGAACACAGCAAACATATAAAGTCACATTTGCATGGGAACCCATGCAAAAATCATAAGGATTCCCAATAATAGTGAAGGAGCGGGAACATTTGTTTAAATTGGCTATCTAGTGGAAGGAGGCATCACTATGTTCACAAGCCACTCGGGTACAGATATAGCTTGACAAAATCCACAAGTGTTTTGACAGATTTGAGAAGCTCCACTGCACTCTAACCATTCCCTGAGATGAGTTTTCGGTACAACTGCCCCATGCTTCATTTCCATCCCTCTAGTAACCCTTTAGTCTAAATTAAACGGGATAGATTTTCTGTCACTCTTTTCTTCCTTTAATTTACTTTCAATTTCATACAGCATTCAGCTCTTACCAGCTCACAACCATTTATCTTCCTGTTAGTCAACTGTAATGTGGCGTTCCATATGTTGAATGGGTTATGGTGGCCAAATTATCACCCAATAATTCTTAATAATTTCAATAATAATATGTTACCATTTGAAATGCCACACTAGAGTCATAAAATAATGCCCCAGGACTCAAGCTCCAATTCATTTTCTCCCTCCATGTGGTTGACAATGATTCATTATTGGGCTTAATGCAGTGAGAGAGGAAATGGAAGGCACACACTCTAGTTAATTGGAACCTTTGTTGCAGTGATAAGGATTGCATGAAAGGCAGTTAATATCAAAATCTGGTATCTGTAAACAACTGCTCTGCAACCATGGCGCTAAAGGATAATGAATCAATGCAAATTTGTGTTTATGATGATCTAAAAAAAACATAGTATTAGTGCAGTGAAAAGAATGAGTTAGTTTTAAAATTAAGGGTTTGGGGACAGATCAGTAATTGAAGCTATATTTATCTAGTAGTCTCCCAGAAATCCCCTCTAGCAACCATCCAGCTCTTTTCTGTTTTATTGTTTGGAGATGAGCATGTTGCCAATTACAATGTCACCGCAATTTATTATTGTTTTACAGAGGTCATATCATGCATTTTTTGGCATTTTATTTTTCCTGATGTAATGTTTTCCTTTTTTCTGTATACTCTGATGGTTGCAGCTTTGCCAGTTTAAATACTGTGGAAGGATCCTTTAACAACTGCTACTCTGTAAGTTTGCAAAACTATATCTAAAATATAACTATTACATTTTATTACAATAAAAATGTTTTTAAAAAGATCAAATGTTTGCATTAAACTATTACTTGTGATTTTTTTATTTAATAATGAATCATATATATATATATATATATATATATATATATATATATATATATATATATATATATATATGCATACAAACAATTATTTTATAATTTACTTGTCAGTGGGTGTGTGTGAGTTGTTTTTTTTTTTTGTTTAGAAACTGTTATCTATATTGATTCTGTCTTATTTCGAGTTTCAGAAAACTGAATCTTGAGTTTTTGTATTCATCTACCAACAAGAGTAAGTTATTTATTTTAACAATAGTGAATTCTTATTTCAAAAATGTAATTTGTCATAATGTGACCATTTTAAAATCATCACTTTAATAATATGACCCTTTAAAATGGTGTGAGTCAGTAAGATGAAGGATGGAAGCCCAGCCCCACCCACAGACACAGCACATCAGTAGAGGTTTCTCAGGCAGTCATCGCCCCTATTGTCCCAGCTCCAAAAATGAAAGTTTACAGTCTGTGAGGCTATAGTTCTCGAGAGGGAGGGAGTAAGAGAGACAGAGGTAGATAGAGAGAAAGAGGGAAACCTGGCCTTTCAGACAGGCCTGATTCCAGTGCCCACTTTTAGTCTGGAAAAGTTGTGGATGTGGCCAGAGCCGAAGCTTGGTGACCTATGAAGTCAGGGAGCACTGAAGCCAAATTAAAGCTAATCACCCTGATGACTGGCTCCCTCACTCCAACTGTCAGCACCCGACCATCACACTCTCAAGGACAAAGTGATACGCAAAGATTTTTTTAGGAACGCCAAATAGTGGAAATAACCACATCAGTAAATGCATGACTAGTTAGCCCCAGGCTCACACTGCAGACAAAAGAGAAAAAATATGAATCAGATTATAAAATAAATTTTAAAAATTAGATTGTAAAATGAAAAAAAAATGTGATTGTAAATTATTAAAATTATTTTTATAGTTAAAAAATAAACCATAATAAATGCACTGTCACTCAAAGTTTTGGTTAGTAATACACACACACACACACACACATATATATATATATACACACACATTGCAGTGTTGGGGAAAGTTACTTTTAAAAGTAATGCATTACAATATTGCAGTACTCTCTTAAAAAAGTATCTAATTACGTCACTTAGATACTTTTTTATCGAAAGTAATGTGTTACGTTACATTTGCGTTACTTTCGCATTACTTTTTAAATATGAGCAGGGCATTATTGTTTTTAATAATAAGTTCTTTTTATAGCAATTGTAAAAGCCTTTTCACACCAAAAAGTGTAATGAATAAACCTCAGGCTGAAGGAAAAGTAAATTCAGGTCTGTACAGTAGAACACAAGAGAAGAAGGTTCAACAATCTTCAGCAAAAAAACAAAACAAAACAGAAAAAAAACCTACATCATGTTCACACAGCGCACACAACACCTCTGTACTTCAGATTTTTCCCAACATGGGGACAGGAGACTTGTCAGTCAATAAATGGGAAATTTGAAAAAGTAACTACAAATTGTGAGTAAAAAAGGAGTGGAATAATTTACAAATCTCACAAACGTATATTTTATTCACAATAGAATAAAGATAACATATCAAATGTTCAAACTTCTGTAAATAATGAATAGCAGAACTGTACACTCCACAAAAAAATAAAATAAAAATGCCACAATTGATGAGCAATGTGTCTGATGAAATGAGGCATTTAGCTCACAGAGCCTTCTCTGTCCGAGAACTGCCTGCCCCAAAATGCCCAGTGGGATCCTCGTCCTTAGCTACCTTTTGCACTCAATGAGGATGACACAGATTAAAATGCACCGCTCTGGCCTATATGAATATTACATTTTCTGACTGTAATTCAATGCATAAATGCCAAACAGCTGGTAGAAGAGTGAGCCAATATTAGTGAACAGCCTTAGTGGTGGTACGGTTTAAATTTTTAAAGCCCAAGAAATTTAAAGTCAGAGAAGTACACTTGTACAAAGTGATGTACTGTACTGTATACATTCAGTAAACATATTGCACGTGAAATGTTTTGCGTAGAAAAAAAAGTTTTGGGCATCATCTTTCCTTCCTCCTCTCTCTTTTCAATTCTTCCCTCGGCCTTCTGGGAGTGTCTCTGGTAGAGTTTCTCTGGTAATGTCTGGGCTATCCTTGAGCGCTGTCCAACTCTCCTCACCACTCCTGCAACAGCTCTAGCTCTTTGCGCTCTAGCAGTCTTCTTTGCATTAAAATATAAACTATTATTAAACAAACAACTCATGGTTACCTTAAAAATTATTGTATTCCATTTATATTATAATACAAATGAAATATAAATACTATTAATGGACAGACAGACATAGATAAACATGGATGGATGGCAATCAGATATTGTCTTGGGCCCCGTTCTCTGGTTCTTGCATGTAATTATGCCCACATGATCGCGTGTGTCCAAACTCCTGAGAGTTTAGTTTAAACGCTTTAATAAGCAAACTTAATAGTTTAAATATGGTGCATCCTACACACATCTACTTTATATCAAAATTCTAGAAATCATTTACCCATCAAGTAGGTACCAAAATACATATACTTCCCATAGTTGAGGTGGAAGTAAATAAGGATTTAGCCGTGATAAGTGTTTAACACACAAAATTAACTTGAGTAATATAAAGCATGCATAATACAGAGAATACACATGTATGAGGCAACTTCTGGTGATTAGTTCCTATAACTGAGGTAGAAAACCCTAAGAATAGTCTGTAATGAAAGTTAAACACACAGAAAGAATTCCACAGGTTATATAAAACATACATGATACTTAAGATATATGTGAGGTAAATACTGGTAATCAATTCAGCTTATTGGAAGCAATTTTGAGACCGTTGTTTGTATTAAACCACAAGTGGGTTAAATTTCAGTCTATTGGTTTTGGAGACAAAGTCTCTGGAATTTACAGCTGCAGAAAGGAGGTGGTTTAAGGTTTTTGGTGATCCTGGGCCAAAGGAATGCCTTAGCATCCTTCCTTTCCTGATAAGGCTGGGGATTTATGCATTGGGGTCACCACAGGGTTTCTTGGCCATTTGGTCTTAAGTTTGGGGAACAAAGAGAAATCTTTTCCTGCTGTACTGGCATCACTGGTATGAGATTAGACAGGCACAAAAAGGGAAAGGGGGGGGGGGTGACATCTCCTATAGCCATCTTGGCACCATGACTGTGTTTTATGATGCACTAATGGTTCGATGGGGAATCGTTCTGAACTGTGGAATGCGGTGTTGGGTTCTTTTAATGAAATGGACTGTTCAAGGATAATCCTACAACTTTTATTTTGTGGTTTAAAAAATAGTGATATGCCAAGTTAAAATTTGGAGGAAAAAGTCAGAATAGTGAGACACAAACTCCGAATCGACTGAAAAAATTGCAAGAATAAAAGTCAGGATTGTGAGATAAAAAGTCGTAATTAACTTTTTTTTTTTTAAGCCAGAAACAAGCTTTTATAGTTTTCAGTGTCACTTGTTCCTTGAAGAATCATCCCAATATGCTGATTGGCTCTTCAAGAAACGTTTATTATTATTATAAATGCTCAAAAACAGTTGAGCTGCTTAATATTTTTATGGAACCATACTTTTTTTTAGGATTCTTTGATGAATGGAAAGAACAGCATTTATTTGAAATCTTATGGAATCTTGTGTAACAATGTAAAAGTTTATTGTCACATTTAATCAATTTAATGAAACCCTGCTTAATAAAATTATTTCCTTAAAAAAAAATCTTATAGACATGTACTGACTTATTTACATTGCAGCATCCCACCAGAATGCAATAATACACATTAATTATCTAATAGTTTTGCCACCGTATTATAAAAGCAACAAGCCATCCATGTGATTTCACCACAGTCAAGAAAGCATCATGCCAAAACAGCAAGCCATAACCACGGTAAAAATCACTGCATCTGCTGCCTCTCATGGCTTATTGCTCTAATACCACTCTGGCTGTGGTAGATAAAAGAATCACTGACAACATTCACACCATATCAGATAACTCTTCATCCTCCCAAGTCTTACACTATAAATGCGTGAAGTGAGACATGACACCTCTTCGTGTGTCTCGTAATGCGCTCACCCTGCCGAATGATCGGTTACACCTTGAGTTGCCAAAGCATGACCTTCGGAGTTCTCTGCCAACTGCTTCATCGGGAAATCATGCATTTTGAGTTCTTTAGAGATTAAGAGAAAGGGGACATTAATGCTCTTTATTGAATGCTGTGAGTGGGAAATATCCTATGCAACAAGAACTAAAAAAAACAACAACACCAAATAAAAAAATCATAAATATGTTTCAGAACCATTCTTCTTCTTTCATGTGCACACTCACAAAAACCTGCATTCACATAGCTATATTTGACACTTCAATAAGAATACTCAAGGACAAAAAGGCTTACCGTATATTGCTCCTGTTAGCAGGTGGGATGGATACACATATTAAGCATTTCTCAGCCATGCGTGAACTGTGCAGCCTATGACAGCCACTTCTTTCTGGAACTCGGATGGCCTGCTAAATCGTGCCATTTGTGCTGGAATCATAATGTCCTACTGCTATGAGACTTCAGAGTCATTTACATCATTATTTTTCTTTGCCAGTTAACACTGTTTATTAAAATGTTCTGTGTAGCACTACATGAGCACTACATGTAGCACTACGTGCATTTAGTACATTTAAACGCATTTGCTGATGGTTGATTTGCATATGAATTTGAATTCAACCACATTAAACGAGCAAAACCCAGGGTTCACGTATAACGAGTTTCCATTTATTTAAATTAAACGGCTAAATTGGGTTAACTATGTAATGAAATGGTCATGGCGCGAGTGACCTTTATCAGCTTGCTGTTCTGAAAGGAAGTGGGTCGAAATATGCATGTGCGTTGTGGCATGAGAGCTGGACTACATGCAGTTTCAATTAATAATTATTAAACAAAAAGTTTACTTTTAATAAGCAAATTGTGCTGCAATGCATATTGGGAGATCTGTTTGACGACACCCCTCTGTCCAATTTATTTTATTTTATTTTATTTTTAATTTTTTTGCCACAAGAAAAGTCAATTACCAATAATATGGTTAAAAGCATAAAATATGATTAAAAAAATTAAATCACTGTGTTAATTTCATTGTCAAATAATAAAAGAGAACAAAGTTTCAGTTGTTTGAGTTGAGCAATGTTTGAAAAATACACTTTGCCGAACTTCCAATGAAGCCCAGAGACATATAAAGATAAACTACATTATTTAATGAACAGTTAGCGTAATGAGTGTATAACGATTATTGATTAATTATTAATACTGAGCTCATGAATGATTCAGAAAGGGTTTTAGATCATCACTAATGAATTTTATCGAAGAAAAATTTTATCTGTATGAATTTGGACAGCCAAGATGAAGCACCATGAATTAATGCAGCAAAGTGGAAGTAGAAAGTGAAATTATTAATTGATTATGTTATGATGATATGATGAATGTATTATTAAGTTAGCTATATTGATATAAATAGAAACAACATACTTCATCTCTATTTTGGGGAACATGGGAGTTCTTGTTTTTCTTGAAATAAAATACTCTGGGAGTTTGGGAAAAACAGAAGACTGTCTAGAAGATGATTAAAATGTTAAATGGCAAAGATAGGCCAAGGTTTTATCTGAAAACAATAATCAGAATTCCCATCATCCATATTAATTACAAAACTAAATGCTAAAATAGACCAAACTGAAATATTAAAATGATTTGCATTACACAAAACACACTTTGTGAATAGGCCTATTAAAAAAGTGAAGTGAAGTGGCCAAGTATGGTGACCCATACTCGAAATCTGTGCTCTGCATTAAACCCATCCAAGTGCACACACACAATAATGCTGCCATAATGCTGCGGTGCCCAGGAAGCAGTCGATCTAACCTCAGTCTTGGTATTAAGGGTGGAAGAGAGCGGTCATTCACTGCCCACCAACAATTCCTGGTGGTACAGAGAGTTGAGTAAAGAGTAAACCCTGGGTTTACATGTCCGATTCTCTACCATAATGCCAATGACTGCCCCCAAATACTGATATTTATGGAATATTTTGACACTAAAAGATTAAAATAAATATATCTGATTCTACAACAATTCTGCTGGACCGCTAGAATAATTTCCACCTCTCACCCTACTCGGGTACAAAACTGTATTGATACGAGTTAATTTGCCATGTTTTTCCTTTTTTACTTGTTTGGTTTCGCATGTCCTTCCTGATGTCCGGAGACGTGAGATAAATCACAGGACGTCCTCTCCAATAAAGCCAGTTAATTCCAGAGGGTTTAAATCTTAGAGTCTGCTGCAGATACTAACACAACAGTTCCATTAAAGCAAAATTAAGCGCCACAAAGGCACCGTCTCAGCAGAAATATACAGTGTGTCCTGCCACATTAACATAAAACATGGCCCTTAAAAATTATTAGCCCCTCTAATCTTGAAACTCTCAGACGCTGCATTGCACTGTTCCAATGACCTGTCCGTGGTGATTCATGGATGTTTTTTTGCCTCCTCCACCCTCCACCCGTCTTTGCCCCCAGCTCTGGATTTATGCTCACTGAAACAGAAATGCACAGACTCATTGGAGTCTGAAAAAAACATTTCTTGCACATTCAACCAAACAAGGTGAAGGTCAACAAATACTTTATCCCATTCTTATCAACAACTTTAAGATAAGATACCTCATCTATATCGGAGGTTTTCAAACATTTTCAAGGTGCACTAAGCAATATTTGAAAAATGCTTTTGACCAGAGTGTTCGGACCGAGTTCCAAAACACACTTGCTGCCAATCAGCTGTAAGGGGTGTGTCTAGTAATGATAGGGAGAATAGAGTGAGTGCTTTCAAATATCAACATCAATTGGAATAATTCACTTTGTGCACCTTTAACCCCAAAATATGATGATCCCTCTGACCAGGGCCCACTTTTATGAAATATTAAATGGAAAAATATTTTCATGTATAAAAACCCACTTACCAGCCAAGTTTGGAATAAATAATTTTTAATAGTTTTGCCACATGTTTCTTATGGTCGCCAAAGTTGCATTTACTTAATTTCAAATTTATTATATTTTATAATGAAATGATGACGGCAAAGCTGAATTTTCTCGTACTCCATTCTTTCAAGGGTCAGAAGATCTTTCAGAAATCAAATGTAATATGCTGACTTGGTGCTCAAGAAACATTTCTTATTTTTATATATGTTGAAAACAGTTGCCTAATATATATATATATATTTTTTTTGCATAAATGGTGAAATGCTACCATTCCAAAGTTTAGGATGAGTACAATTAGCACCAAATCATCACATTAAAATGATTTCTGAAGGATTGTGTGACACTGAAGACTGCAGTAATGAATGCTGAAAGATCATCTTTATTATTGCAGTAATAAATTGTATTTCACAATATATTCAATTGTAAAATGGTTATTTTAAATATTTATAATATTTCACAATATTATTGTTCTTTTTCAAATGAATGATATATGTATATAGTATATTTATATATGGTATATACAGTAGTTTTATATATATAAACTATATGTACTCAATATACTCAAATTAATGCCTCAATTCAGCGTGGCATGGAGGTGATCAGTTTGTGGCACTGCTGAGGTGGTATGGAAGCCCAGGTTTCTTTGACAGTGGCCTTCAGTTAATCTGCATTTTTTGGTCTGCATTACTGAAATAAATGTAATTTATTGAGATGCACCTGTATATATATATATATATATATATATATATATATATATATATATATATATATATGTATATATATGTATATATATATATATATATATATATATATACATTGTATATATTACAAATTTGCAAAAACATTTTCAAACAATAATACAGAAATATTGTGAGCAGTTTTCAAATAAAATTAAAATTCATTTAGTTATTTTTCTTCTTCTCAGATTATCCACAGATCCCCTAATGCCCACTCTGCAGTTCCCCAGTGGTCCCGAATTTGAAAATCCCTGATTTATAGTACAACTAAGACTGACTCTGATGACCAGCCATCTCAATACCCCAATGTCCTGGTCTGGCCAGAAACCAAATGCTGTTTATACTAGGACGATTCCATGCCCACCTATCCCCACCAGAAATAATGGATTAAGACACTTAGCTCTGATTAAAGATTGGATGCTGTGCATAATCGCAGTGCTTTATGGCAGAGGGGAAAAATCAATCACTGTGATCTCGCTCACGGCAGGGTTGAAATAAAGCCCAGTCATGTAGAAAATAGACTCTCTGTCACCCCACCGGTAGCCAGCCAGGCTCCATCACCACACACAATAACCTGCAAGCCTCCCCTTCATATTCAAACAGCATCCGAGCTCGTGGGAACTCTTTGATGGACAGGGCTTCTTGTCTGCCGCTGTTGTGTACTGACACTGCTGTATGTGACACCATTTTATCAGGTTGCAGGACAACTTGAATGAGGTGAGGGAATGTGTCATCCCTGGGCATCAGATCATGACATGCCTGTTCACATGTCTTTTGTCTCATGAGTTTTTATCATGACACAGGGATTATATTACAAATCTTGAATGTTTCAGCAGCCAAAAGCAAGAGGCTGGCATTTCTGCTCAGCTGCGGGATTTCACTTTATTGAAGGTCTTGAAGCTTAGTTATTTTGTAGCTTGTCTGGTTGGTGTGGATCATTCCTGTCATGCAGTACATTTTGTAACTTTATAATTTTAGGAAATATTTTTTTTTACAAGGTTATCTTTAACTATCTGAGAAAGTGCAGGTACTATTTCAGGTATTATTCACACAATAAAAAAAACTGCTGTCGAAAAAGGATGGGAATTTTTCATTGTTTTGGAAAGAAGTATCTTATGATCACCAAGACTGCATTTACTTGATTAAAAATAAACTAAAACACTAATACATAAATACAGTAGAACTTTGATGTTGAGGGGCTAATATAAATATTGTGAAATAATATTGCAATTTAAAAGAGCTGTTATACGTATATATATATAAATGCATTCTAGTGATGGCAAAGCTGTTTTTTTAGCATCATTACACCAGACTTCCGTATCAGAATTCAGACATTCATTCTAATATGTTGATTTGGTGCTCAAGAAACATTTTTGAAAACTTCCTGATTTTGTATCTTTTTTTTTTCCATTTAGGAATGAGTGCAGCATCCAGGGACATTGCAAAGGCGGCACAATTTGCATAAACTTAAGAAAACGTAAGTTTCTCCAATTTTAAATTTTAGCCGATATATTTACACACATGTGATGGTGAAACAAAAATTTTCTGCACAGTAAGAGTGACCCGGATCAGTAATGAGGGTGAGCCGTATTAGATGTGTTGAAATATTCAGCCCACAGCTGCCACTTAGAGAGATGTTGAGCAGACATTCTAGTAACAGTAATGACAGGCAGTGAAATGAACACTGTCTGTAACTGCGGCAATAGAGGCAGAGGCCACATGTTTGTTCTATGATTTGATGAAAAACAGATGCAGGAGTCAACTTGAAGAAAATCAAATATTCAAATGCCTACTCACAAAAGGCAGAGGTCAGACGTAATTTCACCTGTGCTGTACACGAGGGACTAACATTTCCCCAGATTGCAGTGATTCAATATTACTAAGCCTTAAAACCTGGTACTATTTATTATACCAGATTCCAACGGGACAATAACATCCTCATGCATAATGTATCCTCTTATCTACATCACAATATATTGCCAACTGGCAGTGTGCCTAAGCATTCTAAAGCATAAAGGGCTGAAGTTAAGCAACATTTATTTATACTTTAATCTCAAGTGCCACTTGAAGCCCATATGCAAGACTGCCCAAAACAACTGAAGCATCTCTTAATGTTTGAAAAGTGTGATAATAACATGCATGTTTGTCTCATATCTCTCTATTAAGTTTTTTCAAATAGGAAAAATAAATCTGAATTTTTATTTGCAACACTGAAATAACTCAGTATGGAGCATATTAACTATTCAAAGGAAATGGTTCTTTAAACCAAAAGCATTTTCATTATCAGCAGGAAAGACACGATTTTAAAATGACCCTGGTGAATAATAACATCATACAGTCAATAACATCATACAGTCTAATACAGGATATGACTCCTGCATGTCACATAATGTATTAACACATGTTTGAAAAGAGGCACATGGGGATAGCTGCTTGCCAAAGGGCAGCAAAGCTGAACAATCCTTCCACAAAAGAATAATTAATCATGCAAAACATGTCTAACCTACTGAATCATTATGCAGCCCAACTGATAAGACTGTTCAACAAGTAGCTCACACAAGGTCCTTGTAATCTTACTTTTTCCATTATCACACAATCAGATAAAATTGAAGGAAGCCCAAAAGAGGCCAAATACAGAGCCTGATGTACTTTCCTCTTTAAATTCAACCGGTCATCTTGGTATTCGAAGTACAACAGAGAAATGGGATGAGGAGAGTTTTGAAAACACATACTCTGAATTCATAACAACGCAGTAGTTATTAATAAATTCAGAGTATGAATTTTGATTCAGAGAAAGAAAGCGCCCGGGGTTATTGCATTGGAAAGTGGTAGGCCAAAGATCAGGGAGTCCTGATTTATGGTTGTACTGTAGGTGCAATTTAAGGTTTCAGAGGGGTGAAAATGTGTCAGCAACTCTAGACCTGAAGTCAGATACCCGCAATTCTACAATACACCCTTCTGCAAAAGCTGGCCTGAGTTGCTGTCTCTTTTTATTCAACTGTTCGTCAGTTATTCGTGGTGTGAAAGAAAAACTCTTAAGCACGATTTGCTAAAGTGTTTATCAATTCATTTGTTCCTCCTCTCCTTTCTTAGAGCTTTCATCCACTGCGTGTAATAGAAACTTGAGAGCCCAAGCCCAGATTTGATGAAGATTAATGGTTCTAATTTAATTAGCAGCTGCATGGAAGTAGACGACTGTTTGTTAATGGTGGAGCAGGTGTGGAAGAGATGAGCTAGCGGAAACCATGAAGATCAAGACGATGGGTGTACACATAGATCCTTCTGCTACTCTGAGTGCCTTCAACAGTAGAAACTCAATCCTCTCGCAGAGAATGACTGCACTGTGAGAACATAGACGCAACTACAATGAGAGATATTGATTGGCATTTGCTGGCCATCATAAAATGGATTAAGCCAAAGAGAGGGTCGAAACATTTGGAGTGAGAGAAGAGGCAAACATGTCGTAACACGACCCCAAATCAAATAATAGCACCAAGGTTGAAATGAATTTAACAGCTCACTTATTCTAATGGAACATTGATCTTTTGTTGCAGGGAGCAGAAAACGCTCTGCTGGAATATTGGTCCTCTGAGCAAAATAGGTAGCGAGTGCAAACCGAGGCTAATTTCAACAATGAAAAATCCTTGTGCATTTTTGGAAATGCCCATTGGCGTTCATTTAGGAGAAAGAGGATCAATCATACAACTACCATTTTTAAACAATATTGTTGAAAAGAATTTGAGAGAACACATGAATTCATTTTATCAGAAAGTTCCAGGCCTCATTTTGGAACACACACAGGCACACACACACACACACACAAACACACACACACACACACGTATATATATATATATATATATAATTAGTTGGTGTGTGTTAGTTTTGGCCAGTTAAATTCATGTAGTGTTCTGTTTGATAAAAATCTGGTTCAGGAAGTGTTTATTTTTTACCACATAATTTATTTATTATCTGATTAGGGAGGGAACCTTGTTACCAACAGCTATGACTCTGTGAAACACTAACACTACTGTAACTTTCAACCACAGCAGCTAAAGTGGTTTAATGCAATTTATTGATCAATATCTGCGGGGCACACAGTGGAGAGCTGCCATCTAATCAAATACCTGGGTCAGAAATACATCTGCTAAACATATAGCACAGAAAATCGTTACAATAGCTCACTTTAAGTTTAATTGAAACAAATGCTATTGATTGGTCAAGACATATGTGTGTCTTTGGCATGTAAATATACCAGGGTCTCAACAGCATGACAAGTCTTGTTGACACATTTTTCTGTCACTGACACCTTGAGAGACTAATTGCATGACATAATGCATGGCTAAGAATACTAAATACATGACTTTGACTCGGCAACCTCTGTTGATTAAATTTCACGAATGCCCTGTAAATTAGCACAGGCATTGATGTGATAAGACCATTAAAAATGTACTGTTCTGGCAGTTAATGTATAAGGAAATCTGTATTTATGGTACTTTTTTTATAATAATAATAAAAACTACACATGCCAGATTCAAACCTGCATCACCCACATTAGCACCATGGTTCAAAATGCTTAGAGCATGCACAATAAAAAGTCCTCCATGTATCTGAGTAAAGACAAGAGTTTTAAAATGTGCAAACAAAATACATTAAAGCAGCTGTTGGTCCTCATAGTGAAATTCATTTCCAAGGCTTTTTAACTCCACATATCAGATGATATGTCACACTAATGTTACCTAAAAGGAGTCCAGCTCCTCACAAATGTGGCAAGATTATGTCAAAGGATTTATTGCCTGCAGCAAACCACCTCCCAGCCTGATCTTTTCAACCCTCAAGGAGCCTGATTACCAGCCATTCTGATGCTACTGTTGGGAGAAGATGAGTTATAACCCAACAAGGGCAGAAAGAAACATACTTGTATTATTGCTTGGCTAAAGTCGACATGAGGCCAGCACTGACCCTATTTACTCTCTTAATACATGTTTCCTGATCTTATTATTCGTGAGTCATCATTGCACGTTAATCCAAAGAGGAAAAATTGTTTGTCTTCATCCAAAACAAGACTCTATTTTTCATCTGACGTCATCAAACCTCAAACCACTGGCCATATAGAGACCACTTTCCACAATCCAATCAAATCCCAGTGGATGAAATCAAGTGTTGACTTAAAATTATTTCCCACAGAAACTATATAAAACACAATGGCTGCATATAGAAAAAAAAAAGAATAAAAGCGCACTGCCCTGTCCTCTGGACATCAAAGACAGCGTTATTTCAAAAGAGCAGCAGGGGACTTAAATCCTTTACTAAACCAAATACCTCTTTCTTGGACAAATCCTCAGAAAAACAGAAGAAAAAATACGGATCCCACATCAATTTACTGTACACTGATACAGTAAAGGCTTTGCTCTCTGATAAGCTGCAAGTAAATAAGGACAGACAAAAGGAGAGAAAGAAATAAAACAGGACATTTCTGAAGATTATTCATGTGCTGAGATTACTCGGTGGTCTCCGCCTGTCTGACTTTGGTGGTGTCATCATATTAATGTTCTCTCAGAGGAAAGTTTTAATGTTCAGAAACGGCTCTTTCATACATCAGGAGACTATTTAATGAAGTATCAACTTTGTCTCAAGTAAGATGCAAATTGCTGGCATACAGAACAGCAAAGTCATTTTTGATCAGAAGTGTTTAAGTGGGCTTTGAAATGTCAGGTTCTGGCTTTTGACTGGAGAATTTGGTTTCTTGGCAAATCACAGTCAGTGATTGAAATATAAGTTATCCTTTCAAATTTCTAGAAAAAACGCATTTAGATTAGATTTCAAGTATTTTTCATTGTTTGTTTCATGATACATAATGTATTAACTAAAGTTAATTAATTCTCTTCAGGAAAGTAGCTAGTGTTAAGAGACCATATTATCTCATATAAATGCTCTGTGAGGAGAGAAACGTGCAGACTTTTGTTCTGTCTTAGAGTGATCTTAATGCTAATCTTAAACTGAAATATGAATACAACTATTTTGAGTGATCAGTGTTTCTAATCTGTTAAATTAACTCAAACTGTCTCTCTATATATAAGTTGAACGTCACAACTGATGTTAATAAATTTAACCTTATTGTAAAGTGTTAATGATTTGTGAATAAATCTTATTTATTAATCAGTTTACTAAACCAAATAAATCTGAATGATTTTTTTCAAAACAAGGTTGATTTGGTTCTCAAATTCAACTCACTAACAGAATGATCAGGTTGCAATGATCAACTCAGAAGTAAATATTGAATTTAATTTTACTCTCTTCTTTACAAAAAGCTATTGTATAACTTCAGAAGAGTTGGTATATAGCACTGATATTCTAAAAAATAAATAAAAAAACAAATAAATAGGAAAACAAAGATGAGCAAATAATGACAGGATTTTTGCTTTTTGAGTGAATTATTTCTCTAGACATGATTATTTTTCTTTCTTGTGGGTCCCCAGTACCAGCTCAAAAGGCTCATAGCTCTCCTGACAAGCCAATGCTCTACATTACCCACAAGTCAAGACCAAAAGTTTGCATCCTGCCAAGTCAACTGTAAGAAAACGAGTGGATGTGATGCCAAACCGTTTTCAACACAAAGGCGTGACATGCACACTCGGCTTGCTCTTGGAGTGATACTGTAATATAATTTCTTGTCAAAGATTTGTGTTTGTCCTGGTTGGGCACACAAATGTAATTGCTCCCTCAGACAACAGTTCATCATCTCATGCCATGTAAGGAGCGATCAAAATGAACTGTCTCTGTGTGTGTGTGTGTGTGTGTGTGTGTTGTGATAGTAATCTATCGTTTCCACCGAGTGTGCTACATACTGAAGAGCTGCTCTCCAAGGCATTACTTGCTGTCTGTCTTAATAGTCTGGAGTAACGATACATCATATGATGAGTGTGTTGTTTCTAAATATTATGGCTGAGTGCTCTCCCAGCAGACCATGAGAGAATTAACACCATCAAGTTGACTTAAGTAGGAATAATGTGCATGAGCTTCCCCATTGTAAGACACGGAAACACTGTTGCTTGATATAAAGCGTTAAAGTGTACAACAAGGAACCTTCTGACATTTACAGAGAGGGAGAGGAAAGAGACAGGACAATGTAGAAAGATCACCAGAAAATGAAAGAAAATGAGAACAAGGAACCAATTACAGCACAACAAGATCCTACTCTTTAAATTAAGCGCTTCGTTTTGACTCTGCACGAGGGGTCCATGGGGCAGAGGACATAGTAAAGTGCTCAACGAGGATGTTTAGTTTTTTAAATGGGTTGTAGTAGGAAGTCGCACATCGCCGATGGACCATCTGGGCAGGCTCCGTTTTACTTTCCCCCAAAATGAATCACTGAAGTCGCTGGCACTATCATAGACTTTTATGTGAATAGCTCTCTGGATACTCGGCCAACTGAGAAAACATTCAGTAGGAGGCTATATAATAGCGTCTGCAATTGAAGTCAAAATGAAGTCGGGCATCTCTTTTATGCCATCGCTTCTACCGAAGTCATCACTCAGAGGAGACATTACGCTCAGCACCTTTAACAGTGTGAAGAAGAGCATATTTACAGTAGGAAAACATTCTCGGCATGTGACAAATGTTTGTCCTCGGCCTGTCCTCCCCTGCTGATATTGCGTGGGATGGCTGGGCGAGAATAACCAGCTGGTCCTGGCTGGCTCCGCAGCTTTGATGTGCAGAAAGCCAGGGATCCTCAGTCTGAGTATCGGAATTGATTATGTATGCGGCTCCCTCTGCCTGTGAATCGACACAATTAGGCTAAAATAACAAGGCAGAAGAGAGGGAAGGAGAAGTTCCAGTCGGCTTAAGGAATGAGTGTGAGTGTGATGGGTGCACATAAGAAGGGTGAGACGCTTTGAGCTCCTGCTGCTCCTTTTCTGATAACACTGACACATCTGCTGAGTGTGCAAGGGGACCGGGAAACACGTGAGCACTCTTCTCAAGCCACCCTTCACTCTCTAAGTGAGATTCAAGGATAGATGAGAGTTACTTTAGAGTTGAGAGATGAGAGTTACTCCCCCCGGGGCTGATTTCTATTCAAACTAACAGATTTCAAATTCAACTTTAGTTATATGAAGGTTACATTAAAACAGCCTTGACAAACTTTCACCCATACCAACAGATTTATTTTTGCTACTTTTCAAATGTCTTTTATGCATTCATTAATTTTTTTGTCCCACAATGAGACAATAAGTCTCAAAACATGAAAATCTAGCATAAAGTTACAATAACATAATCAAAGAAACTGTCGTAAGCTGTTACAATGTGTGTCAAATTGATTCATATAAATTCTACATATGCTGCAGGACATTGTTAGTGCACAAATTACTGTGAATATTAAATGTTTTTTTTTTTTTTTTTTTTTTTTTTTTTTACTAATACTCCATTATAAATAAATGCTTTACAAATAAATGTTGTTGTTGTCCACAAAAGTGCCCCAGAGTTGAAGAAACACCCAGAAACTGAGAGAAAATTAGGTTCTTTCATCTCTGAAGTCACTCTTTCAGAGTAACACCATCAACTTTTTCCTAGATATAAATACACATTCAATGAGGAACATTAATAATCCATAATTTACACCAGTCACACCTCCTGTAGATTGGACCATTTGTCTACAGAAACATCAGCACATCAACACTGTAAGCTTTGGAAGAAGATTGACCTTGTTTCGCCAAAGGAACAGACGCACGTAGAGGACTTTGTGTCCCCACTCTGGCAGAAGCCATCTTTCTCAATTACACAAGTCTCCCTACAGGAGCCAGGGGGGCAGAGGAAGCTCTCGGCATGCATGCATTTATCTTTCAGATACAGTCTTGGATAGCCGCTCCTGCGGCCAGCTGTCAGCCACACCTCTTCCCTTTGATGTGTTCCACCAAGGGAACTTGCAGACTTAACAAATGCACGTCAGCCTCAGCGACCGGAGGACGGCATAAGGTTCCCTGCCTTACAGAGTAACCAAACACGACTTCTAGTTCCTGCAGGTCAGAGGTTGATATCTGATGCCACTGTCATTAAGTCAATAAAAACTAAGAAATATAAAAGTCCTTGGTTCTACATACGAAGCAGTCATTGTCATACAGCAGCTTCCCGTAGATTTGGTGTCTCTGTGTTGGACATGGCTGTTGTTGCAATAAAACTTATGGTTAATTCTAATGTTGACCCTTATAGCAGAGCATATGGTTGCATATTTCACATCTGCATTATAAAGAACAGTAAAAAGCAAGAAAAAAAACTGACAACATCAGATGTTCCACAACATATACAGTAATGTGTGCATGAGCAGTTTCAAGGAGTTTGATGACTAATTGTCTTAATTTGCAGATGCACAGATGGGAACATTAGAGTTGAAGCTCAAGCTAAGCTTAAGAATTCCAATGAACCACCTCCCTAAAGATGCATGTATTTATATAACATAAGAACTTGTATTAAAAGCTCCATGTGTTTTAATGTAAAACTACACTTTAAGTACTGTATTGAAATTCATAGATCCCTTAATGCAAGTCCATCTGTCAATCCAAATATGTCGTAAATACTTCAGACCTGACCTACTGTCAGATTTTGTTCACATATAAATCCAATGCAATCACTTGATATTCACAAATCTTCAGGTGCTTACAAAGAGGTGTGAAAACACTAATTGAGGACATTTTAAAAAAGCTTCGCACAGGCACACATCCATCATGGCATCACACCTGCAAACCTGAAGATCATGACACCTTGATAAAAACTGGAATAAAATTGTATGGGTTTTTAGGCAAGTGAAAATGGCAAAGCTGCTTGTGTAACAGAACAACAGGAGGGAAAAAAGCGTCTGTCTTTAACCTTCGGTAGAAAATGACTGAATCCTGCTCATTGAGGGCATGGCAATAAAGCTCCTCGGAAAGGATAAGATAGAGGATGCTCAGACAGCCCCCCCACAGAAGACATTCTCTTGTTTATGGCGCAGTAAAATCACAGGTGAGGTCAAATCTTAACTATGGGGTTATTATTGAATGCCGGAGGTAATTGTTTTCCATTGTTTATAACTGCATAGCTTGGCTTGGTGTGAAATACGACAATTAGGGCTGGGTGGTATGATGGTATACATCATAACCATGGTATAAAATGTCAACATAACAGATTTTTTTTTACATAAAAATAAGTGGGTGTGCAGTGCGCGTGAAACTGAGACCTGTATTTGTCAAAGAAACATAGACAAAGATGAACAAACAGATCAGGAGGATCCACAAAATATAACATTTTCTAAAGGGTTGTTAATAACGTGTTATTGTTCGTTACAAATGTCCAGCAGTCAACTTTTTTAGAGTGTACTGTACAAAATTAAAAGGAAGTACGTTTAATTTATTTTGAATAGAATATTTCAAAAGAAAATATTTAGAAATTATATACTGATTGGAGTAAAACGATAACATGAGATTTAAATATAATTCAGAAACACTGTATTTATTTTTTTATTGTACCTGTTCAAGTTGCATTTAATACCAATCAATTGAGGGTAGATAATCTAAAAGTTGAATGTTTTTACAAAAAAATTATTGACCAAATAAAAGAAATATCAAACAGGGTGAAGTACTGTACTTTTCATTTCTAAAGTATTTGAGTTTATTTATTATATAAAGCCCTTTTTGTAGATTTTCAGAAAAACTACATATATAAATAACTATATCATGAAATATATTGTTTTTGTGAAATAAAATTGGTGTGAAATAAAAGTGCATGCCTCACAGCCACGTTTTGCTGACAATCAATGTACAAATACCTTTGTAAGCATTTTAAATACGGCTCACAGTGCTTCCCAAGCACAGATGCTGATGTCAACACATTTCAAAATGCATTCATGAAGAGAACAATCTTGACATGTATAAGATACAATGCACTACAAGGTTTGTGGTGCACGTATCATATCAAATATATATATATATGTGTGTGTGTGTGTGTGTGTGTGTGTGTGTGTGTGTGGGTGGGTGTGTGTTTGTGTGTGTGTGTGTGTGTGTTTGTGTGTGTGTGTGCGTGCGTGCGTGTGTGTGTGTGTGTGAGAGAGAGAGAGAGTGTGTTATTTTGTTTATTTATAGTCTTGTGGTTTAAGGTTTGGATTTTTTTAGATATTCTTACATTTCGGTTGCAATGAAAATATTTAAAGCAGGAATGCAAGAATGCATTTAACATTTCAAAACATTTCCATATCATTTTCAAAAATCACCAAAATTGTAAGTATCATATGCCTTAAAAACAGATAAAACCCACAAAACCATAAGACAGCATTTAAATGAAATGTTTTTTTCTTCTTAAATAAATAAATAATAATCAGACAAAAATTTTGTCTTTGTTCAAGTTGACTACATTCATATTTGGAGCCATGTTGTTTGAGGTAAAATTAATATAAATTAAGGCTAGCAATAGCAAGCTAGCTTTGAAAGAAATATCGGAACTATTATAATGTTCAGACCAAACCTTTTGATTGGATTAACATTTTAAGGGCCTACGCCTTCCACAGATGATATAAATACATTTAGACCACTTAACTGAGTGATTGATATTGGGATGTGAAGAGACATTTCAACCAGCATAACAAAATTCTGCCTTCAAATTGAAATTCAAATTGAAAATGACTTTCAGATAAAGTATAAAAGGAATCAAGGACCAAACACGTGTTTTAAATACAGCTGCAATAACACTGCACAGTAAGTAGACACCTAACTGGCAAGATATTTCAAAACTCGTTGCAGTGTAATAAAAGAGGGCCAGAAAAGAAAAACTTTCTTCAGAGACATTAAAAGGGACAGAATACATTTGTCTGTGGGAAACTGTCAAGTTTCGAAAAGAAAGACTTCGAAAAGAAGCCGCAACAGAATTTGTGCAACAAGATCCAGTTGCCAAGCTCAATCAAAATCACCCCTCACAAGCACTTTTCAGAAGAACAGATGAAAGCACTGAGAAATAATAAAGGGTCGGCAACGTTTTGTTGGAGAAAATGACAAAGAGCAGAGAAAACTACGATTCAGGTCATGCTGAATGACCTTACCTCAAAGCCTCCCGCATTCCCTGTCTGCTCCAAAATGAAGTAATTGCCGCCCAATTATTAACATGTCTCGTGAATGCACATTTGTGCATCCATGCTACTCCAATGGGAGGTTGCCCCAACTCCCAATAATGCTGTTGCACGGGCAGGGTACAAACCGTTCTGAAAATGGACAGGAACAGAAATGCGCCATTGCTTCCTGCCCGCAATCCTTTGTCTCTCCTGCTCAACTTATTCTTAGGGATGTTTGGGAACCTGAAGGAGAAAAACCTCCAGCAAGCTCATCTCAAATCAGCTCATCATTAATGAATGCCGCATGCCATACTGTCACAGTCTCTTCCTCCATAAGACAGCCTGTCTGAGATCCCACGATTGAACAATTGGGACGACAGCATGCATGAACTTGTCGGTTACATAAATGTGCCATGGACAACATGCCACATTGAGTCTCACACATTCGGCAGGATTTCTAAAGATACAAGGATGAGAAATGATTACATGGCGGCCCTTTTTTGTTTGCTCTCCAGGCTTGTCCTCCCCAAGCCAGTCCGTGTTGGTTTTATTGATCTGACAAGGATGCCATATTCCATAAACACATTACACTAGGAGAAAAAGAACATCACATGTACTCAGATTACACTCCACATGATTACTAATGTGTTTCAGGAAGACAAGGTCTGGAGTTCACAAGCAAAAAAATAAAAAAAAATATACTGCAAAGCCTCTTAAGAGGGAAGGGAAAATGGCGACGTATGCCAGGGCTGATTCTCGGAGCTGTGGAGGTAAACAGGTCTTATTACTGAACAGAGCGGGTTGGAGATGATCTCAGAGAGACATTAGAGGTAAATTTAGCCTGGCTCTCTCTACGGTCACATTGAACCCATGGAAAGGTTAAAGCTTTGGCCTGCATCCACATAGAATCCTTTTCAAAGCCCACTGCTTCTGCCTCTCTTTACACCTCCAGGAGAAACAGACCCACCGCCTCAGACTAAACACGGCTACTGCATGAATTATTCACGAAAAAGGTAGAAATTCAACACAGGTGAAGAGACTCCCAGCTTTTGACAGGGCAAGACTCCCCAGGTGGGACTTTGAGGGAGCCGCCAAGCGCCGTCTAGGCAAACTCTCTCTGGGAGTTACATGACAAGCCATTTGCTCGGAGGAACAAAAATACCAGAAACAATGAGCAAATTACCGAGGGCTGAACAATTTACCTCCAGTCCTTCAGAACCTTGGTGATGCTGTGCCAAAAGTAGCTCCAAAGGCTTCAAAGGCATCAGCCCGCCACATAACCAAAGGCAGTGTGATTTATCAACTGAACATGGGAGAGGACACAAAAAGGACATGTGGATACTAGGGACTTCTGAGGAACTATACTTTATGTAATGGAACATCTGCCACTCTGATCTGTTTGTGCGGATGGACAGTCCAAAACTCTAAAAAAATGACTTAAAGAATTGTAGAGAGAAAGACAATGTCAAGAATTTGAAAAAGATAAATGTACAAATTCAAAGTGCATTTTTTTTTACCTACGGTCACTTTCTCAAAGTTATGTGGAAATGAACAGCATTGCGGTAGTGATGTTGACATCACTAGCTCTAGCTGACCTTGATCGAATGCTTAAGAAAACTGAAAAAAAAAAAATATATAAATTAAATAAAGAAGAACAAGTCAGCCAAACATCGTCATTTCCTGGGAGGAAAGCCAAGGCATGAAAATTTGGCCCAGTTGACCTTTAATGTCCGTACAAATCACCCTCGATTTTCTCAATCCTCATACTAGCTCTCATCAGTATTATCTTTTCCTTCTTATCAACAGGTTTTTGGCAGATGTCCCCCATAGCCTAGAAATAATTTTAGTACCCAGACACCTTTTCTTCTGCGCATCTGCACCTGCAGCAGCTTGTGCCTTCAAACCATAAAAATGCTGGCCTGTGTTTCACATTTTATATCACAATCTATTTATCACAGCACTCTCTAAAAGAAGCCATCTGTCAGTGAAGAGCTTTGGAAATTCATCTAAATGTCTGTGAAGGAACTTTATTATCTTGGGAGGAGTAATAGAAAAAAAAAGGTTCTTGAGCATCAGAGTGATCACCTTCAACTATGACGATGAGGAGAGGATACTTAAAGTTATCCACACTATGGATTAAGTTTTGGAGACCTTCTAGAAGCAAAAATAAAAATGTGACTCGTTTTCATTCATGTGAGCTCAACATACTGAAGCACTGAAACACGACTTTGATAGTTAAGAATAGTCCACCAAAAAAGAAAGATGCTGCAATTATTTACTCAACCCCAAAGCATTCTAAACATGTGACACATTCTGTAATCTGTCAAACACAAATAAATAACAAAGAAATTCGAACAAGGACAAGAAAAAAAAGCATCATAAAAGCAACCCAAATAATTCTAACAGCTTTACAGAAATGTTATGATTCAAATGAATCGTTAATGTTACTTTTATGGGGCATTTGTTTTCTTTTTGGCACAAGACAGACATCCTGTACAGAAAAGAATAGTGTAAACATTATTCAAAATACGTTCTTGTGTGTTTGGAACTACATAAGGGTGAATAAATGGTATAATGGTAGAAATTTATTTTTTTGAGTCAACTAACGCTTTTTTGCACCAACACAAATGTAGCAAATGTATATTCCTATTGTTTTTCAGGTCGCAAGGATTCCTCAGTGGTCATTTTAACTTGTCCAGGTCAAGAATAAAGCATAAATATTCAAGGCTCTGGTTTTCTGTACCTCCGCCCAAGCAGAAAAATTCTGGCTATCCGTCAGAGTCTGCATGCATTCTGGAGATGACGTCCCTAAAATGACTCCAACGAATTTCCATTTTCAGTTGTGGCTGACTGTGGAGGATATTAGCAAACATGACAGCCATCTAAAAACAATAAATAACTTACAAGGTTAAGGGAATCAAGCTTTCTTTTTCCACTTTAAATTATTCACTGTACATAATCCTGCAGGGGAACCACCTCTTTCATCTTAAGCTGTCCTCTCTTTAAAAAGTGCCTAAGAGACTTAAAAAAAAAAAAAAAAAAAAAAAACCCTGCACAAAGGGATCTGAAAGGTAACCAAAGCCAAACTGACAGATTGTGATCTGACCTTAAAAATGCAGCAGTATATTTAGCAATTTATTTGTTGTTGTTGTTTAAGACATGAAAATGTTAATGCTGTAAAAGCAATGCCTACAGTACCTGTCAACTGACTGTTTTTGATTGTTCATAAAGACATTCAATGCATGACGCTTACTATGCCTTCAGAAAAGTGACAGACTGACTTTGCCAACAATGCTTACTGACAGGAAACAAACATTCAGTCATCTTGTTAAAGAAAATAACACTTTAGAAGAAACATTAATATGGGAATGATTGCTTGGGTTCTCACAAATGACGCCTTGCCTCTGAGTGAGAGCTAAGCCTCTCTTGTTCTGGTGTAAGTAAGGCCTTGAACACATTTGTAATTAGTCACACCACCTGGACTTTTACTGGCGGTGCTCAACATACCTCAACTAATTATTGTGGACTCATTAGCCGGTTTTGGCTGCAAAGTGAATGGCTATTAAAATGCTGCTGTTAAATCAGTTCCCATGCTGAAGAATATCTGTGGGATAGAGACAAGAATTCAGACTGTTGGATATACACTTGCACAGATACTTTGAAGATGAACTGAATGTGCAATCATCCTTCTGGGGGAAAAAATGACATCATGATGACATCAGTGGTGAGCAAGAGCTTTGATGGAACAGTAAAACAGCAGAAATAGAGAGAGAGAAAAAAAACCTTTACAGGATCTGGTGAGATTGTGAAATCACATAAATTCCACCCAGCTAGCGCTTACTTACAGAGCCAAGCCTAAACTGCTTGAGAAAAGGCCTTGAAGAAGTTCAAATAAGCATTATCCATTTTATCCTAGCTGAGAGGTTTCCGATAATTAGAGGCAGAGATGTGATGCAACATTAAACAGAGTATTTAAAGCGGCTGATGTGAGAGATCGATGTGATTTGCCAAATTCCTTTTGAATGTGTGCCGCAGTAATGCTAAAAAACAACAAAGCATCTGTTTTATTATCTCTGAAAACACTAGGCTAAGCAAAAAATACATTCTGGCAGGGGGAAGCTTTATTCAGCTTCACAACAATGGGAACCGAAAAAGGTACTTGGATGCCAGTTATAGACAAATTCATAAGAACATGCAATCTAGAGCTGAAAGAAATCATTGAGAGTAATAACTTAAAATGCTCTAAAAATGGCCAGTGGATTGGCTTAAGGTTAGAACATCGGTGCTTTATAAAGACGAATGTTTAGCTAGAAGGAACTGCAAATCTATGAAAGGAGTTCAAGACGGGTAACTGTCTTTTCTCTGCCATAATTGGCAGAAGGTAGATGGAGAAAGATTATATTCATAAGCATAACTGCAAATGACTCAATAATATCTAAAGTGAATTATAGCAATGTTTCGTCGAAATTGGCCCACTAACAACACTGTTAACAGTTCAAATGTGAGTTTTGTAGATTTACCATAAGTCTTGAGGTCATCTAAGCTACTATACAACTAAACATTGACAAAATTGTCTCATATAGTCAAGTCAAGTCACCTTTATTTATATAGCACTTTAAACACAATACATTGCATCAAAGTAACTGAACAACATTCATTAGGAAAACAGTGTGTCAATAATGCAAAATGATAGTTAAAGGCAGTTCATCAATGAATTCAGTGATTCAGTGATATAGAAATTTACACTTCATTAACCTAGTATATATCTGCATATCCAAGTCTTCGTTCAAATAAATGCAATTAGAGTGAATATATGTACTAAAGCCACCTGAATAACCAAAGCAAATATCAAATCATGATTTAGCGCTAATGGTAAGAGTCATATACAGTATTTATCCCTAAAACACAGTAAATACAGTATTTATCCGCCCTACAGTCAAGTACGGCTTTACAGTAGCGGCCAGTGTAACACAATAAACAAATCATTCTTGCAAGTATTTATATTTAGCGTACCAAAATCATAACTCATAGTCCGATTCGACAACAAATGACAAGTTTTTTTTTTGTGAATCAAAAATACATAATGCCACTGAGTTTTGAAAAGCTCAGACCTCCACGAGCTACAACAACAACAGCAAAAATACCACTGTTCTACAAAACAACTAATAATGGTTTTGTTAAAGATTAATCTACAACAGTGAACCTATTTATACTGGTAAATGCCATTAAAAATTAACTATCTGTAGGACCAGCAATGATTACTTGTTTTATGAACTTAAATGATATATATATATAAAAAAAAACTTAAGATAAATGACAACCACACATTAAAAGCTGTTTCATGGTATCACTTGAAAGTCTTGATAATGACATGTTTTAATCTCTCTGATCACCTGCACTTGTCAATATAATAAATCAACCGAACAAAGAGCCCCATTCCATATAACTATTTGCTCACATAGGCGTAAAAAAGGACTCCATCCTCCATTCCTTCATTATGGCAAATGTACAGTATATACATCCTTTACTTATTTTCAGATCCTTCTTTAATTCAAATTTCGTAGATATTTTGGCGACATGCAAAAGTTTCTCTGTACATGTTGCAACGGCAAAGCAGATCACTGAATGCTGATTGGCTTGAATGGTTACCATTGACACAAGAGCCTTTCGCGATCACCAATGACTATTATGAGCCGAATTCTGAAGAATCTTTTACTGGCATAATTACTTGGCGACTGTCCATATGATAATACATTTTCTTGCTTGAATGCAATGCATAAACATATGCAAAAACAGTTAGGAAATACTGTCCCCCTTCTGAATAGGTCAGGAAAAGAAAGAAAACTGCATTCGTCAATTTCTATTCCATGGGGTCCTTAAGGTTGTTTGAACTAAATTATCTCCACTGGATCAAATGCATTAAGTTCATTACAAGTCTGTTTCCATTCGCACAATATTGACAAAATTAGCATACACTTCTGTTTAGTTAAGTTAACTTAACATGTGCAGCACTTAAGCATTGATTCCCTGATTCAGGTGCCTGGTGCAGTGGTACTGCATATTCACAAAAGATGCATTAAAATACACTAATTTTACAACAGTTAATTATTATAAACAATTTGTGTGTGTGTGTGTGTGTGTATATATATATATATATATATACACACACACACACACACACACACACACACACACGCGCGCACACACACAAAGAAACACACATACACAAATACCGATGTATGCTTTAAAATAGAGATACTATGTCATCTTAGTTGTTTTTCATGCATTTTTAATTTTTCCATCTGTAATGATTCAAGAAGATGCCAAGGAAAAGGGGATAATTTAGTGGAATTTCAGGAGCACTGTGAGGTCCTCATTGTCTCTTGTTGTTAAAATGTATGAAATGGTAAGGTCCCCAAAGCAAATCTGTCTTCATTATGTCAGTGTCCTAGTTTGGTTGCAGTCCTCCTGTGCACTAGGTTACTATGCATAAGAACACCTCCAGTCATTCAGCACAGAAGCAGAGAGGAGTCCTTTTCTGCTGCCTTCTGCTCTGTCTGGCATAGACAGCTCTGATTAATGGTCCCATTCTGTGGTAATTAATGCTTTCCAGAAGTGCTGCCCCTCTTGCCGGGAACAATCTTCCACACTGCCATGACAGTGTGAGCAGCCAAAGGGATGAGTTTATGAAATTGCATCACATAGCAACCAAATGCATCATCAATCTCATCCATTAGGTGAATGCAGATATGTAGCCCAAAAAAATATATATATCATAGTTCAAAAAAATAAATAAACCTGATTGCTGGACTGTAGCAGCACATCTATCTGCTTTTCCTGCTTTCATTCGTTACAAGTGTAGGAGGTGATCAATGGTTAATTCTTCAAAAAAAAAAAACTGACGTGGTGTGAAATAAAAAAGAGAAAATTAAAAAAAGAAGGATGAATGGAGAAAGGTAAAGGCAGCTGATTGTAAGGATAAGATGGAGCAACCCTGTCTTTTTTTAATGCTGTTCTAATTGTGTTTTTGATTGAGAGCCCAAGCCGATCTGGAACTCTGCAGGATGAGGAAGATGAGACTCCATTCAGAGCAGTCTTAAGTGACACATGACCTGATCAAAGGCAGTTGAGAGTTACCGCTTCAATCAGAGCAGGAATGTACAGAGAGGAGAGGAGGAGAGAAGAGCTTTGACCACGTCCCCCATAACGATTCTTTGGCGACATGAAACAGATGACTTCTAGAAAAAAACCATGGTTTGATTTTTTTTTTTTTATCCTGGAGAAAAAAAATATACTGCTTCTATCAGGTTTTTCTCTTTAAATCCTTCATCACTATCTCTATTTTTACTTTACTTTATTTTTTGTATTAAGTGGTATTGAAAATTGAATTTAGATGCCTTAGACTATGCTCAGTAATGATATGCCATTTTAGATCTTGACAAGGTGTTTCAGAGGTCATCTAAAAATTAAAAATTACATCTAAAAACAGCATAATTTGTATCTACATTGCTAAAAATGTGTTTACAATCTATATTGTCAAAAATATTGCTGTCCCCATAGTAGACAGGTGGTGGTTGGATTAAATAAAAAATATATATATGCACTTGAATACCAAGGACTTGGGAAAAGTTTTGGAAGCTGCATGAAATATCAGTTATTAAAAGAAAATATATAGAATCAAACAGATATTCATAGCTCTGCTAAAATCGAAAGAAATGTATGCTATCTGTTATAAAGTGACAGAATATATAAATGCAAAAATAAATAAATAAAAATTAACAGTATAATAAACAATAATAATGAACCTCAAAACAGTTTTTTATTATGAGCAGCATACAGTTACTTGAATTGATTCAAGCAACAAAACCAATTAGTTCAGAAGATGAAAGATGATGTCACACATTTTTACAACTGTACATAATTTTTATATGAATAAAATAATGGCTTTTTTATATAAATAAATGGCTATGATACACTCCATTGAATTGGCAAAGGTGGCAAGACAACAAGATGATTAGAAATGGTATAAAATGTGTGGCATTTGAGGCAGGGCAGAGATATTGATTGGCCACATTTATGTGCTGGTACAGGGCATAATTTGTTTTTCCTGGAAATGCGCAGTGATGGATGGCTTCACTTGAGTGACTAAGCCTTAAAGCAAAGACCACTTCCCCTCCCACAAGGTCACCTTGCCTGACCAAAAATGGATTTTTGCACACTACTATTTCTTCATGAGCCATATTGAATGAAGTCAGTCACTGGAAATCATGTTTGATGGTCGTGTCAGACGCGTCTCTTGGTTGCACACAATCCCAAGTAGCCCGCACAGAGATCGTCAAATAAAGGTATCAGACGACAGTATTGATTCCGGATGGATTTCGCAACCTCTAGCTGAGACGCAGAGGAGTTCAAAGAATATACTGAGGTCTTGGAGAAAAAAAGGAAAGATAAATAAATAGATTATGTTGAGATGCTTTATTGTGTTTCATGGTTTTCTCAGCGGAAGTGTGAGATATCAAATAAACTTGCTTCAACTGAAGCGGTTCCTGTCCGTTCCTCTAAATATGACCATACGTCATCCCGGTTTAAAAGCTTCTGGTGTCCTTGAAGATGTCTAGTGCTAAACACATAAAGTCTCAATCATTACAGTAATACCAACATTACTTTTCAATGTTATCGGCAAGGTTTGAGTACTGAATGGCCAGAGGATTCAAGCACAGAAACTAATAGCTTCTACACATTTTTCAACAAAACCTATTGATGTGCCTACATAGGAAGCATTTTAAGGCATCAAAAGAGTGTTCCAAAAGGTAGTTAATTGGAGTGTCCTAAATCGCGTATACTGTCTGAATAGATACTACATTTGGATTAGAATTTACATCACGACCATTAAAAAAAAATATGTTCTTTAAAGTATGAATATGGGTAGTATGAATGAAATTCAGATGTACTATCTGCCATGTTGTTACTGTCACATACAGCGTCAGTTGTGTCACTTCGCTGCCATTTATAAATCCTTTCTCGTGGATTCATGGGATAGTGTCCATCGAATGCGCACTTCATAATCTAAACTATATAGTAGAGAAGTATGCGATTTCAGACACAGCCAATGTTTATTATACATAATTCACCTCATTTGCTTTTTTTATTAATCATTCAAGGAAAATCCTATTCCAGAACAAATTGCAATAAGCTAAACCAAAATGCCAGACAAAATTACGTTTAAAATAAATAAACTTAAATTTCACTCAAAACTAAAACTCAAAATAGGTCAAAACAGATTATTTTACCAAAATATGTTTGTGTGTGTTATGTATTTTTATTTATTTATTTATTATTATTTTTTATTTATTTATTTTTTAATGCTTATTGGAGTACACTATATTTTTCAAAGTTGTAAATTAATGTTTAATGGACTAGGCTACGTATTTTTTTTTTTTTTTATCAATTTAAAAATATATATATATATAAATTCTGCTCTAAAATTCAATGTTTAATTAAATGCTTTACATGCGTTTTTTTTATAATTTTTTTTTATAAATTAAATTTTATTTTAAAGTAAATCCTTTAGCAGTTTATTTTCAGTGTTTTGTCCTGTAACATATAATAATTTGCAAGAAGCAGCTGGAAAAAGTGTGCTCTTGTGTACACTGGGTAAGTTATTATAAACAAAAGCAATAAAAAAAAAAGCCAACAAACAAAGCACACACTGCATTATCTCATACAGTATAGAATTCTGTTGACAGAAAAGGGCCACCAGGTCGATTGAAAGAAATGAAGGATATTAAACCTTCGCCGATCGATCTGGCTGTATTTTTTAAAACAGCTCCTTCAGTGCGCCATCATTTCGTGCTTCATCGTAAACTAAAATAAAATAATAAACTGCTGCCAATTCAATCAGTGGGCTGAAGAGGCCAGAGCATTTCACACCAGTCACCATGAATATAGCATGCGGTAATATTTTCTGTGAACGCGCCAATCCATTTCCATTGTGCCGTTGGTTCTCTTTGAGAGCTGTCAGATGAGGTCATTTCCCCTGTCTCACAGCTCTTTATCTTGTGTCAGGGGCCATCGGAAGTGCGAGACACCTGGGTGATGAATATGTACTCACATGAACGATTCATCTTCCCGCCACCTCAGGTTTTTCATCAACGACAGCATTTTTAACTCGCAGTCACAGAAACAGCCCCACCCAGATAGCACAGCATGAGCTATGGCTTCCTCAAACCGTCCAAGAAATCTGATGAGAGATTCTTATGAACTGTACAAAACAAACACCATGCTTTTCTGCAGCTGTGTTTGACAGCCTAAAAGTCCATTTCTGAAATCAATGTCAAAACCTAAACAAGGAAATGGAAAGATAATGCAAATGTTGCTGCTAGCTCTTATATCTTCTGTTCACTTTTATTATGGTATGCTGATTTCTCCTGTAGTTCATATATATATATATATATATATATATATTAGCGGTGCGGCAAAATATTGATATGGCGATATATCGCGATATTTTCTCCCACGATCGATTCTCGATGCGCTCTTGCCAAGTATCGATCTTAAAAGCCGTTATAAAACGCTCTATTAGTATTCATTATCCCTTGACCCTTCTCCAGAAGTAGATAGGGGGCGTGCGTTGCGAGTGTGGCTGTTGTGTTGTGAGCGTAAAAGAAGACATACACACACTTGAAATCATAAACATGTATAGAAAGGCTAGATAGCTTACCGGCGCTGAGAGCCAATGGGACCCGACGACGTCACACGGCGGCCATCTTAGGACAGGACCGCTCGTCCAGTTATAACATTAAAGTCTATTGTGCATGTAGTGCTGAAATAACTATATTTTGCTCAATTTTCAACCGATTTTCAAACGGCTTGGTGTGTCATAAACTTCAGGGATGCGGCTATTTAACTGCATACTTGTGAAAAATTATAGCCACGGAGTTTATTAAGAAAATAGTATATTAAGTAGACTAGACAGGTAAAGTACTAGGTATACCCATACACACACACAGTAATGATGTCAATATTTATAAGGTACATGAAACATGAAATAGTGCAATTTAGTTTATTACTAATATTTACATTATTAAATACATGTGTAAATTTATGTATAATATAAATCTGTCTCAAGTTGCCATTCTGTAAAATAAAGAAAAAAGAGATGGGTCTTTGTTTTTTGTTTTTTTACTTAGGTCCAAAGGCACACAATTAGAAAAAACTTACAAAAAAAATATACAAAATATACAAAAAAAAAAAAAAAACATTAATACACAATTGGACACAAAACTCCTTCCATCAATACAATATAATCAATACAGCTCCCTCCCTCTCCTCCTCTCATTTTCCACAAGCGTAATCAGAAGTTCTGTAAACAAAAAACCAACAAAGTAATCCAAATGTAAAAATGTTTTTAAGAAACCAAACCACTTGGAAATCATGTGTAACTCAAAGCTATGTTGAAACGAAAGACTAACCCTGCCTCTCCCACCAATTTACAATTGCTTGGTAACTCACTTACGACCTCTTCACTGCTAGCCAGCAAATAAATACAACCACATCCACAAAATGACATTTAGACAAAAGATTAGGTTGTCAAGAAACGTTGTTGGTCTCAGGAAACCTGTTAATAATTGAAAATGTCGACTGTGGTATCACTTTAGAGTAGGAGCAGCCATGAAACACACAGCTACGCTGCAATGTTAAGCGTTTCTCAAAACGTGAAGCTACAATTTAAACATCGGCATCAGCACAAATCATAGCCACGTTAATAAGGTTTGTAATAAACCAAACCGTTTGTAAATCCGTCAAGAATTCAGCAAGTTACGAGCATTTTAGTTGGCGTATGTCACTCACCTTCCGTCCACAGTAGCAGGGAGCAGCAGCGCAGTCTCCTGACCTAAGATGGCCGCCAAGTGACGACACAGCTGACTCCGCCTTGAGCCATCTAGCCTTTCTATACATGTCTATGCTTGAAATGGTGGAGTCAAGCGAGGAAAGTAGAAGTGAGAGCAAGAAGTTAAAGGATGCTCCAGCAACATTTAAATCCAAAGTGTGGAATTACTTTGAATTTTATAACAGTGCGGACGGGGCAAAGCTAGAAAAGGACTATGCAATATGCAAGAACTGCTTTGCAAAAGTCCGCTACACGGGAAACATGACCAACATGCACAGCCACCTCACACGGCATCACCCGGAGCTCTGTGAGAAAGCCGTGGTTGGTGCTGGCTCAAAGCCGACACACCCCGGCGTAAACACCCTTTTCCAGGCAAAGCTACCACCTTGTTCTGCTAGGGCAAAGTCAATCACAAATGGGATCTCTGATTACATGTGTAAAGGGCTCCGTTCATACAGCGAGGTGGAGAACGAAGGGTTCTGCTTTTTAATGAATATCTTAGAGCCACACTTTTATATTCCCTCTCGGAAATATTTTGCTGAAAAAATGATTCCTGCACTTTATGACCAGACCGTGCTAAAGTTGAGTCGGCAATCGAGTAGGCAGAAAGAGTGGGGCTCACGTGTGACGGATGGGCATCGAGAGCCACAGAGTCCTACATAACGGTCACTGTACATTTTATAAACGAAGACTGGGAAATTAAGTCATATGTCCTGCAAACCCGAGCAATGCACGAAACGCACACTGGGACACACATTGCCGATGTACTGAAAGCCGCAGTGGGGGAGTGGAATCTTGACGCTAAGAAGCCAGTGGTTGTCACCGACAATGCATCAAACATGCGTGTAGCAATGGACTTAACAGGATACCAACATGTTAGATGTTTTGCTCATGTTTTAAAGCCGCTGAAAATAGCTGCTGTTACCAAGGTACTTGTCAAGGTTAGGAGGATCTCAACATTCTTTCATCGAAGCACAACTGGAGCAGAAGCACTGAAAAGAAACCAGAAACTCCTTGGCCTCCCCCTTCACAAGCTCATCACGGACATGCCTGTTCGTTGGAATAGTGCCTATGAGATGATCTCCAGGTTTCTTGAGCAACAGCCAGCTGTCTGTGCTGCCCTCTTATCACCAGAGGTAAGAAAAGTTTGCAATGTAGAAGTTGTAATCTATATGTGTAATAAATGTGAATAATTTATCGTATACAATTAATAAGTTTGTAAAAAAAATACTAATTCATATGATATAAACTTGCTTGATACAATGAATAAACAATGAATAAATACTTTATACATATTAAAAAGGTATATACTGTATATATAAACTCCAAATAAAAACATTAGATTAGACATCATACAGTTCATGCTTTATTTGCTTTAAAATAAAGAACAATAATTATATACATTTTATTAATAAATTGTATTTTGCCTTTTTTTTTCTTAAGGTGAGAAAGAATGTGACTGACTGTGCTCTGACAGAGCATGACATCTCAAGTGCTGAAGAGATGGTGGAAGCATTTAGACCAATGCTTGTGGCAACAAATATCATGTGTGAGGAAAAGAATCCCACCATTTCAGTGGTTGCTCCTCTTCATGCCCAACTGCTGCGAGACACAACCAGCACTGAAGAAGATTCCCCTCTGGTACGCGAGATTAAGAGAACCATCAATCAAGACCTTTCAAAGAGATATCAATCAGAGGTGGAAAAAGATCTCCTACGCATGTCCTCAGCCCTGGACCCTAGATTTAAATCCCTTTTATTTCTGTCACATGAAGAAGTGCAAGACACTTATGCAAAACTACAGTCAAAAGCTGCAGCTTTAAAAGAGGATGATTCAGTGCCTTGTGGTGATGTTCAGGGGGAATTATTGGAAGAGGAGACCTGCACAGCAAAGAAAAGAAAGTCTGCACTTGTTGATCTTCTTGGTCAGACCTTCAAGAAGACCTCTTATGTCTCTACATCAGCAACCTCAATTGCAGAGAAGGAGATAAAACAGTATCAAGATGCTCCTTCTCTGCCTCTCACTGAAGATCCACTGTTGTGGTGGAAATCTCAGCAACATGTGTTCCCTCTCTTTTCCAAGCTGGCCCATATGCATTTGTGTATTCCTGGGACCAGTGTAGCAGCTGAGAGGGTCTTTTCAACTGCAGGAGATATCATCAGTGCCCAAAGAAGTTCACTCTCTCCTGAACATGCTGACCAAGTCCTCTTTCTCAAGAAAAATATGAACATATAAAACACATCACATGAAGCTGTTTTCTATTTTGTTCTGAAAAATGTTTATTTTTGGATGCACTTTAAGTTAGGTACATTTTAGATGTACTTTATCCCTGATATATTTATTTTATTTTTTATTTGAAAGCAGTAGCCCAAAGGTTTATGTTTCTTGCACTTAATAGTGTCACTGTTCATGTTTATGAAGGACAGTCATATAGTATTGTTTACAATCTGTCCTCAGCCTTACAGCTATTTTGCACCCAAATGGTGTCACCGTTTGTCGAAGACATAGTATTACTACTGATTGCAGCAATGTTACACTAAAATAGTGTCTGTGACTGTTTTGTTGCAACTTAGTCACAAGTTGCTTTTGTTATTGTTTCACCCAAAAATAAATAAATGGAGACTCATTTTACTAATTAAAAAAAAAACTTTTTATTTCTTAAAACATGATATATTGTGAGTTATTACTGATAATATATTGATTATCGCCATATCGTGATATTATCACGATATGTATTTTTTTATTTTTTTTTACAAATGTAGTTATTATTTTGTCTTCTGGAGTATATATTAAGATCTGTTATGTTAAATAGCTTTTTCAAGACTACAAAAAAAAAAAAAAAACAACAACAACATGCAATTTTCTAAATCACTTATATTTTGTGAAAATGATTAACATTTTGCATATTCTTCAAGGAGTATATAAACTTGTGTGCACAACTGTACATGAGTTATTGAAAATTACAACATCAGGTGTGTTAAAATCACTTTGGTTGGAGCAAGATGGAGATTCTTGGACCTTTTCTACAGAATTTTTTTTTTTCTCTCTCTCTACTTCTACAAAATGATGAATAGTAAATGTGCATCTGTTGTGAAATGTGTTTCTATTCAATTCATGAAGGCAGTGTAAGCTATTTATATTATAATTTAACAAGATAGTTTTATTTTGTACTTTGATTTTTTATTGTAAATGAAAAACAAATTTAATTCATTTTTAACAGTTATTGCTGCATGAAATGAGTACCGTAATTTTCTCACTGACATGCCCTCAACACTGAAACTCTGGACTCAAAGAAAATTCAGAGTTTCCTAGTTTCCCACTCCTAATTTGATTTTGTGGTGGCATTCATGTTCGTTCAACTCATACACACTGTACTAGTAAAAAACTACATGCAATATTATAGTGAAGACTACAGAAATTGAAAGTAATTTGCCATAAGTCATTTCATAATTCTAGTCATAGCATTTACACCTCGCTTAATTAAATCACAGAACATTTCCTGTTACTTAAGCCAACACTTGGCCTTCTATCCATCTCTAATGCGTTTCTCTCTCCCTGCCGAGTATTGTCTGAGTAACACTGGACACGAGATAGCCGAAGGTGCGCCTTTGCTTTTGTTGCCATCTTAATTGATGGTGTGGCTCAGACGGGTTCTCCTGTTTCTAATGGAGTGAAGAGAACACAGCTTTGATGAAGTCTCACTACCAGGGACGTGAAGCGTCCTCCGCCTCCTCCTCTTTCCTCTCCAACAAAGACAGAGAAGAAGATGCTCCTTAATTAAAGAGACTCTGTTCATGTCAGACAGACATGAGGGAAAACAAATCCATCCCTCCAGCATGTTATTTGTGTATCTGTCATTTAATTTTTATATTTATGAAACAAATGTTGGACATGGAGGAAAAAAGGAAGAATGCCGTTGGGTATCATTTAAATTATGCAAAGCAATATTTTATGTTAACCCCGGTAATTCATGTTGTGGGAAAACAGAAAAGGAAAAGAATCGCTTTGTAGTGCAACTAGGCAATTTGTAAAACCCCTTCAGAAGTTTGAGCATATAAAACAGCATCATATGGTGTCCCAGTATCTAAAACTCAACTAAAGTATGAAGCTATATGGAGATGACATTGTGTGCTGGCCATCAAGGGCCCCTCAGCCAAGACAATGACAGGCACCTTCAGTAAATCCTGAGGGAATTCATTAGGAAGCATGTAGCGCAGCTCCTTCAAATGCCATTTGTGAACGTCTCATGGAATTTGAGCACCAACTGCTTTGCATTCAGGAAATAAAAGAATCCTGCATGAAAGGAGTCCGTCCGACAGTACCTCACACTCGTCGAGCAGATACTGGCAAATTCCTTTAAGCAATATTCGTTTGCCACAAGTTCATTTAACAGCCAATGGAGCTTCTAACCAGTCATTTATTACCGCAGCTCAATCTACGTGATTGCACAGTGTGTCCAAATTAATAAGCAAAGACTTGGAATGTGAGGAGCAATTTGCAATTTGGTGTTTGTTTAGCTGTAGCTGCTTCAAAGACGCAACAAATGCATCTCATTCATACATAAGCTCTTGTCTAATGCAACAACACTGCAGTCAGTTTTCATCTTAATTTAGGGGCCAAGGGCAAAAACATCTGCCATTGCTGAATACAGTCTACTATGACTAAAAGCATTTTGATGATCACAGGCCTTCTTCACTGGAACAACCAAATTAATGTATGATTCTGCTGGATTCAGAGAATCATATTCTGGCTTTTCTGGGAATGGATGCATTGATATTTTCCAATTTAATATGTAGAATAAAATATTTTATTTATAGAGTACTTTTCAAGATGCTCAAATACACTTTAAAATAAATCATTCAAAGGCAACTAACCATATAATCTCGTATTCAGAGGAGAAAAAGGTTTTTTAAAAAGAACATTTTAATACTTTTGAATAATAATAATAATAATAATAATAATAATAATAATAATAATTTTGGTGCTCTGTTGGGTGACCACATGATATACAAATGTAAAATCTCAAGGCAAAGCCATATGAGAACTACTGCTCTAACCTTTCTAATGTAAAGTAGGAATAGTTAAACTAATGCAAATACAAATTATGATCTCAGAGATGCATTAGAAAACAAATTCAAAGTTATCTATTATATTATTACACCTGAACACTGAACAGGGCTCATACTTCACAGCTTTATTAATCTGAACATTTCTATTCTCAACATTTCTATTCTATCCTATTTCCATTAACATTTATTAATCTGAACATTTCTATTCTCAACATTTCTATTCTATCCTATTTCCATTAACATTTATTAATCTGAACATTTATATTTTATACACACACACACACACACACACACACACACACACACACACACACACACACACACACACACGCATACATACATGCATATACTGTATATGACATATTATATGATAAATTAATGACACAATCCCTATAGTTGTCTTGCAGTCTCCAATCATAAAAATCTCAGCAAAATTATGAGCAAGGAACATGTGAGAATGCATTATCCTAAAATATTTACTCGGAAAGGAGGGTGCTATATAATTATGCATTATTCAAATATTCAAATTTTATGAGCTGTTCTGGCACACGACTGACTTCTGTGGCCGTTTTCGTTTCCAAATAAAACATTACTGCCACCTAGTGTTAAAGAGTGACTAGAGACGTTCAGTCTGCACAAACAGTACAGACCAAAAGTTTGGACACACCTTCTCATTCAAAGAGTTTTCTTTATTTTCATGACTATGAAAATTGTAGATTCACACTGAAGGCATCAAAACTATGAATTAACACATGTGGAATTATATATGGAATTGTATGCATAACAAAAAAGTGTGAAACAACTGAAAATATGTCATATTCTAGGTTCTTCAAAGTAGCCACCTTTTGCTTTGATTACTGCTTTGCACACTCTTGGCATTCTCTTGATGAGCTTCAAGAGGTAGTCACCTGAAATGGTCTTCCAACAGTCTTGAAGGAGTTCCCTGAGAGATGCTTAGCACTTGTTGGCCCTTTTGCCTTCTGTCTGCGGTCCAGCTCATCCCTAAACCATCTCGATTGGGTTCAGGTCCGGTGACTGTGGAGGCCAGGTCATCTGGCGCAGCACCCCATCACTCTCCTTCTTGGTCAAATAGCCCTTGATGCCTTCAGTGTGACTCTACAATTTTCATAGTCATGAAAATAAAGAAAACTCTTTGAATGAGAAGGTGTCCAAACTTTTGGTCTGTACTGTACATGAGAAACAGTCTTTCGTCTACTAACTTGGATAGGAGTTATTATTAAGGCTCTGTATTCAGTCTGTGTAACAAAATGGACTGTCACATTTCTGATTATAGCACTGAACACTACACCGTTAAGCATTCATATCAATAACAATAGCAGCAACAATTTGGCGCGGCTGCAAAAAGCCTGTCCTCTGATTTCCTTCCTCTACGGCAGAAATTCTTCCAGACTGACAAAGCAGACACACAAACATCACTCTCACTGCATTATTCAATTAAGTCTGTTCCTATCTTCACTAACATGCTTTTGATTCACTGCTGCCTCTCACAAAAATAGGAGTTGTCAAAGCAGCAGGCTAGCGTACTATTATGCATGTCAGTCTTCAATCTCTGGAAGGTCAACTGTGTTGTTCTTGCGGCAGAGGGTAGGAAGGCAATCACAGTCATATCACATTCTCACCGAGGCGCTTTCTGCGTCTATAGGGATGGTGTTTATCTCCCCTGACTCGAGATAACACCTTTTATTGTGGCAGTGATGTCAAAAGAATAGCATCATTATGACTATAGAATCAAGACCGACTGCTTGTGATAGAAGTGCTCTGTTGTTGATTGATTCTGGTTCTCGGGGGGTTTAGACAGATTTGATGCATGATGACCTCGTGCAAAGGGGCATCAGAAAAGATCAAGCATGTTGTGATGGTATCTTGTGATATGCCTATGTAGTGTTATCATATTTTTTCTCCCACGTTTTACATAATCAGATCTGATTAAGTCCATGAAGAGTTCAGTGAAGTGATTGTAGACTTGAACCCTGAAGTGCCTGGTTCCTGTCTGCTGTGCTGCTGTTTAGTGGCTTTTTGATTGTAGCCCTGTGTAGCTTTGTTTCTCTGTTGGAAACTCTATCTTACTGTCACTGTCTGTTGTTAAAACTGTTAAAATTCATTATCATCATTCTCCTGATATTATCTACCAAACTAGCACAGATTCATTCAACAATCATGACAAGTCATGGTTTCTTCTCCTGTTATGGTCACTTGCACTGCTTGCCACATGTTTAATGTAGCTTTCTCTGTCAGCAGAGAGGGAATCATGTGTGATAAATGCAGGGAAATAGTTAGGCAGGGAAGATTTCAGAACTAGAGACATGTATCCGAACATTAATTGAGGAAAGTAAGAATGTGATGGCCTTGGATGCGACTAGCTTAATTTATGTGTTTTAAGTGTTAAAACCTTTTTCTGGGCCACGTTTGCCTCTCTCTTAGATATGTAGTATTTTACCACATTTTGTACAATTCATAAATAAAAAGAAATAAAAAATTCTGATATTAATGCAATTTCATATTTTTTATCTTTTAATAGTTTGTTTCTTTTAGATTGTATACATGTACTTTTTAAATAAATAACAATTTATTAAATTACTAAAAGAACATTAAATATCTAATTATTAAATATAAAATACCCAAAATATATGCATAAATAAATATATTAAAAAAAAAAAAAGTATACAGCATATTTGACCAGCATCAGAAAGTAGAGAACAACACGTACCTTTGTCGTCTTCAAACAGCCTTCAGAACACGAATGCAGAGTGTGTGTGTGTGTGTGTGTGTGTGTGTGTGTACACTTACGTACACTACACTTATTGTAGCTTCTGAGCAACCAAATACTGTTGTTGCAGGGTGCTCAATTAATCTTTCATAGAGAGAGTCCTTGTGATCATTAAAATTGTGTAAACGAGTGAACCGAAGATTGAACTAAACAAAAGAAAGAGAGGATGTGGAACTTGCATGGGACGGAGGGTGACTTACGGTCATTACACTGTGTCCCCGTGTAGGAGGTCATTGAACAGTCGCAGGTGTAGTTCTCCCACTGCTGGATGCAAATTCCCATGTTAGCACAGGAGTCTTCTTGGCATGTAGTGCTAGGACCTATGGTGGCAAAGCACAGCAATGTAATACTGGGGGCAAACGTCCCATCATGCTATTAAGGTGCCATGCAGGTGAGTGTAACAATATACATGCAGTTTGGGTTAGTAGAGGTAATCAAAAATAATCCCGATAGCTGTCAAACAAACGTGGCATTCCCTAACGACTGGATTTTAGTAATAAACATCATACTCTATACATATTCAACACAGCTTGTTACAAAAGTAGATTCAGACACGGGGCCAAGCATGAACTTTCTCACATCTGCACAGGAGAACAAAGGTCAATGACAACATTTAATAGCGAGATGTGTACACAGTCCAGCACTGTATGTACTATTGTTACACATGTTAAGAACAATAGTGTGCACACCAGCCACGTGCAATCGAGTTGAGTGTGTTCAAAACACATCTTGTGTTTTGGCACACTTGGGCTCAATTTGAGGGAATGCAGCAAGAACAATAGAGCTCATTATCCAATTCAGAGCAAGAGGGTGAATGCATTCCCCCTGAATTAACCGTGTAAACAAGATAACTGCAAATAAACTGGCTTTGAGTGCATTTTTCTTGTGAAATACAACAATAGCTAACCACAAACATAAACTTTAGTGCAAAAAAAGGGGGAGAAAAGAAGACTAAAAGCACATTTACTGTGCAATGCAAAGTGCAGTACTTCAGTACTATGTAAAAGTTCAACATAAAATGATTCACCCCAGTTTGCGGACTATAAAAACTGCAGATAGGATTTCGAATGGAAAATCACAGTGAGCCTATACTGATTCTGATTTTTCCATTCACATCGTTCAGCATTATTTCATATTTACATGGGATACGGTCAAATTACAAAATTACATTATATTATGTAAACTGGCATTATTCCGACAATATAATTTTTGGTTAAAGTTTCTGTACAGATTTTCATATCAAACAACTTAGTACCAAGTTCACAGATTTGATTAGATAATAGCCATTTCAAGAGTGCTGATAAAGGTCATTCATATTATGCACTACATTGTCATGTTCCCCTTATACAATACAATAAGAATTTTTTTAAACTGTTTTGAAAGAAGTAAAATATACAGTAGTGTTAAATATTATTACTATTCAAAATAAAAGTTTTCTTTTAAAATATATTTTAAAATATAATTTATTCCTGTGATGCAAATCTGAATTTTCAGCATCATTACTCCCATCTTCAGTGTCACATGATGCTTCAGAAATCATTATCATCAATATGCATATTTGGTGATATATTATCAATGTTGAAAACAGTGCAGTGCTACTAAATAGGTTTGGTGAAACAGCGGCAGCGCTATCATTTTCTCAAGATTATTTGATTAATAGAAAGTTCAAAGGAATAAAATTAAATTGAAAGATAAATATTTTGTCACAATGTAAATGTACAGTATTTACTGAAACTTTTGGTTAATTTAATGCATACTTTCTGAATAAAAGTATTAATTTCATTAAGAAAATATTATTAATAAACTAACTTTAAATGGCAGTGTACATATTAATACACTGAATATAATATTAAACTCAGAATGATTTAAACTGTAAATCATAATTTATTGTCTTTTACCACAGTATACAGTGAAGTGAACCCTAGATAAAATACATTAGAAAATATAATAAACTGCCAATTTATATGCGAACACAAAAAGTTGACATCGATTAACTTAACTCTTTTTCCTAAACCAGTTTCTGTAATTTCTTTGCCATTGTATAAATAGTTAAAGTGCTGAAACCGCAATGTACATTAATTGTTATTATTATTTTTAATGTACTGTATAACAGGAATGACCAGCAACAATGAAGGAGCAAAAATACTGGGTCAAATTGGGTCTAAAATGTCAGTGACTTCATATAAATGATTTACCCTCAGCTGTAATGATGTTCACTTCAACAGTAAGCACTCTTATTTGTGATGTTGCCTAAATAATAAAGTGTAAATCACATCTGTTTGAGTTTCTGCCTCTGTGGGAAGCTATCTGAGCTTAAAGTCTACGGTGCGTGCCGAAATTTCCAGATGGATTTTCATGCTAATTCTATTAATTATTTTGCTAATCATATTGCTGTTCAGTGCATCTAAAGACAAGCAAGAAGTAACCCATGGTGAGATACTTAATGGATTCTCCTAAGCTAAATTCCTCTCTCAGCTGAACGTCGTTAGCGAAAAAAAAAGAAACAAGACAAGATACAGCAAAACAGGACTTGGGGACTTAATTATACAGAAGAGCTCATGTTTTATTAATGTAGACTCTCAGTTGCAATCATTACTTTTCTCTTCTTATTTTGCAAGTCTCACGACCTTCAGGAAAAACACAAGGGCATTTTCTTTTAGAAAGAAGTGAACCATTTTATACCAAGACATTGTTACAGTGAACCAGCTAGTGTCCGCTTTATGTCTGGGTATTGGGAAGAGTACATAACAAAACGGCACAAGACAAAACAGCAGCTTTCAGCCGAACTCAGGATGGAATTGAACCTTATATACCTTGTAGATCTGCTTTGGTGAAACCAACTTTGTTAAGCAAGAAACAGAAAAGCGAAAACAATCAAACAGGTAAGAAAGTGGCCGATGGCTTCTGTTAATAAAGCAAAAGCTTTACTAACAGGGTATGCTTTACCATTCTTAGGAAGGGTTTGCACTCCTAGTTGGTGCACCATGAGTTAGAAATTATAATGATAGGTATGAAGCTGATGGGTTGATTCAGCATGGTTGGGTTGAAAAAATGATTAATGGCACTCAATGAAAGTATTTAGTTGCAATAAATAAATAAATAAATAAAAGGTAAAGTACATTAAGTTTGCTATGAAATTGTGCCTGAAAAATATTTATAGTTTAAATATATTCAGCCAATAAACATGCAGAAAAATCAGGCTTAATTTGCATATTCTATTCTAATCCACTGTTCTGAAGGCAAAAATGTTAAAATGACTTTCAAATGCAGAGTATGGGCATGATAATTTGCTCATGCTAACGTGAATCAACTGCTAAGACTACATAAAGCAAGCTGTTAGAGAGGGGACATTTTAATGATGTTGCGTTCTGTGAAAACAAAATGTTCCCCTGCATTACTGCAGCATGTAATCGAGCCCTCGCCTTCCTAAGCACAGGTGCATCATTGCCATCTGGTGGATGAAAAGCTTCATTACATAAAAAATAAAAAATAAAAAAATGGCGCATTCAATGCCATATGAATCGACAAAGGATTCTGCTGCCATTGTGGAGCCATTCCATACACGGCTTACAGTTTTACTGTGCACAAACAGTACAGTACAGAGTGATGTTTCTTTCATGCTGGGCTGTGAACATTAAAACCTACTCACGTTCACTTTTGGATGCTGTGCGGGAGAGATAAACGTGAAACACACATACACACACAAGTTGCTCTATTCATGTATGAAATGAAGAACTGAATTAAAATGGTGTTGGGTATGTCTCTGTTTATAAACTATTACAGATAGCCTATACATCTTAAAGATGTCTAGCACAACAGCTTTATCAGACGATCTGGTGGTCCTGAAAATATGTGGAATTAAATGTTAAAGATATTCTTTCCTTCTGATCTCACAATAGGGCTTTTCACACTTGAAATAGGTCATATTCTGATTAACCATTCACACTACTCATTATTTACCCTGGGTTAACAATAATTCATAAGCTGACGTTTCACTCTGTACATTCATAACAGGGTTTTCAGGTCTGTGGAACAAGAACATCCCAATTGCTAATCAAAACTAACCCAATCGTTTTCTGCAGTTTTCCCCTTCACCAAAATCCCTTCATGGGGAGATCACTTTAACCCGGGAACATGGCAACCCTGATTCCTAAAACAGATTGGGCTATTTTTGTGCTAGTTTTCAGTAGCGACTGGGTGGGTTTTGTTGTGAAAACCTGGCAACCCTGTCTTTGCTCATTTTCTTGTTATTGCCGACTGTACCATAAAGTTTTTCATTAATAAATTTTAGTTTTTTGGGCTATAAAAGGTAAGATAAAAACTCTTCTTCATACTGTCTAATATATATATATTTTCTGTCAACATTTGCCCTTTTTCCCTTAAACGCTGAAACGCGTTGTGTCCATGACTGTCATGTGAATACATAATGAGGCACATGATTGTGTTGGGTGCTAATTAGCTTTTAGCTGTAAATGTTTAAAAAAAAAAAAAAAAACAACAACAACACCTAATTTCACACTGTACTCGTTTGATCGTGTTAAAGTGGTGCTAACTCTACTCCGGAGGACAGTTCCATAACAGTGGGTAAAAAGCAGCGCTAAGCCTGTGAAATGTACCTTTATCCGGGGTTAAAAGCAAGGCTTAGAACGATATAACCCAGGGTTAAAAGCAGTGTGAAAAGCCCTTAAGCTCTGAAAGTTTTAATAGTAATGGCAGTTTAATAGCATAGTTTAATAGCAGGTATAAAAATGTGAGAAATCATAAATTTATGGTTTGCACACTTTGCAAGAAGGGATATTGAAGAAGAAGAAGAAGAAAAAAAAAAACTAGGTTTGCATGTTTTAAATTGTGTACGCTTTGACATTAAACCATTAAATGTGCATTAGTTTAGAGAAAAAATAAATGTTCATATCTGTTAAGACCTGTTGTGTTCATAAACTAGTAGCTTTTTGTCTTAAGAAAACAATCCCAAACTTCTGTATGTGATTATCAGGCATGCTGACATTGACATTTCACACTCACTCAGTGGATTTAAGCAACAAAACATGAAGATGATACAACAAAAGACCAAATGATTTAGATTGATACAATTTTATTCTTGGTTCAACAACATGTAAACGTACCATGTAGGATACTCAACATAAAGGGAGGCATTTTGCTCAAGACAACATTGAGATGAATGATGGAATTAAGATGGACATGTCATATTAATATGTCATAAGTTTTAGGCAAACATGACTATAATAAATCAAATAACGAATAAGACAAACTTAGAACCAAAGAGTGAAAGGCAAAATAATAATAATTAAAAAACAATAAAGTAACCAACCAAACAAAGTCAAGAAAACAAAGACATCTCATATACATATACACGAATAAATGGATATTAGCAATGAGTGAAGTGAAGAAATATTCTTGCATAGATCTTAAGTGATCTGTGTTCTGATCTTTTGGCCATTTAACATACAATCATTTGCTATGACAGGGTTCCCACACCTTGATTAACTTCAAGGACTTTCCAGGTCCAATACCCTCACATTCAAGGACTTGATGTGGGGACACATATAAAGTGAGAGCGAGGTTACATTGTGTTATCTTTTAAGATACATTGCTACAGTTTTCATGTCTCAAACACACCTACGCAAAATATATATATATTTTTTGCATTTATTTTTGGCCATGACAGAGATCTGATATTCTATTTGTTGTCTTTCTGTTTTGCATAAACCTGAAGAATATTCAGTACATCCTATACTAGAATATTCTAAAATGATCTGATATTAACTTTTGCATGGATTTTATTGTAAAGCGCTTCGGTTCATGTAACCAGAAGTTTTAAGACTGAAAGAATATTTATAAAGCAAGTATATGTGTTTAATCTTAACAAGCAAAGCAATTCAACATTAATTTCACCGTGTGTCTGTGAAACGTTGAGGTACCATCGTAATAGTTTTGTACGTGCATGAACGTCATGTAGCGTGACCATATTTTAGTTTTCCAAAAAGAAACAGTGGGTGTGGGGCGGGGCATCTAGCACAGTTTTATCATAGGCAGAATGCAAAATATTTCAATACAAGCATTTCAGCCAAATGTAATATTAGAATGTTTGTGGGAGCGGGCAGGACACAAAAATCACGGCAGCGGACAATAATGGTCAGAAATTCAATGGGAGCAGGATTAAGAAAACAGCATTTATTTAGATCCAAAAAGAGGACATATAGAAAAAATAGGAAAAATAGGAAATATGGTCACTCTACCATCATGGCAACGTACAACACAAAGAACCTCACGATGGAAACACTTAACATATCGTGTAAATGAGCGTAACTAATGTAAATCAAGCAAGCTAGTACACACAGGCCAATAAGTGTTGGCGAAATTACACATTAGCGGGCCAGAGGGAATAATATGGAATTTTTTTCCAGAAAAGGGAAAAAATTTTTATGTTAAATGTTAAAATGTCAAATTCTTTTTTATTAGATTTTCTTTGCTTTATCTTTATTTTTTATTTTTGATATAGGATGGTATATATAAAATACCAAGTAGTAAAATGCACACACTTTATGTAATCATTTCACACAATATTTTATATTATGTTGATTTCACATTTTACAAATAAACTTTTTTTTTTCAAATATTAAAAAATAATTTTATATATACACTACCATTTAAAAGCTTGGGTTCATTAGGATTTTTTTTTAGACTCCTATGCTCGCCAAAGCTGTTAGATCAAAAATACAGTTTAAAAAATATTAAATATAAATATTTTTGAATATCATTACAATTAAAAAAAAAAAAAAAACTTTTTAAATATTTTATTCCTGGTATGGCAAAACTGAATTTTCTGCATCCATTACTCTTAGTTTTCAGTGTCAAATGATACTACCAATGTTGAAAAAAGCTGTTCTGCTCAACTTTTTTAGAAACCATTAAACATTTTCGAAAAGTCGAAAAGCCCAGCATTTATTTAAAATCTTTTGTAGAGTTATACATTTTTACTATCACTCTTGGTCAATTTAATGCATCCCTATCTTATAAAACTTACTGAACCCAAACTTTTGAATGGTACTTCATATATATTACAACATATTTGTCATAATTACTTAATAGCTGAGAATAATTATATATTTTGATATTATTTTTAATGGTTTAAGGTCAAAATCAGATCAAATGCATAAACTTCCATCTTGACTCAAAATACTGTAATGTAAATATTCCCTCTGTAGGTAGGTTTGTAAAAATGTCACTAATTCATACAAACAAAGACTTGGCTGATCCTAGCATGACCAATGTGGCCAATATGAAAAATTAATAAGCCAGTGGGCTCAACAGAGAGCTGACTGGGTGAGAGATGAGAGAACCAAGGTGAGAAAGATGGAGTGATGGCTCAGTGAAGTGGAGGTGGAACTACTGTTTGCATTCATGAGAAAGTATGGGCTCCTCGAGCTAGAGTTGTAAGAGGGTGTACCTTCACATCCTCGCTCAATCTGACCGCTGCGGAACAAGGCATCGTTTATGAGGTCGGGAAGGCGTCCGTTCAGGTCCACAGATGCCAGGCAACCCTTAAAACCTTCCCTAGAGGCCACAAGTTTGGGCAGGCTGTTATACATGTTGGTCCCCAATCCGGCGATGTAGAGGTCACCTGAGCAGACCCCAGATACAAAAGATGCCCATGTAAACAAAGTAGTGATTAGACTGTGATCGGGGGGAATGACAATATATGAATTTCAGCTGATTGCGTACCTTTAAGGTCCAGATTTTTAGCGCCATTGACGACTTGACTCACTGCCTTGGCATCGACTTTGAGCGTGTGGATGTTACTGTTGTCTCTAGTGATGACAACGTTATGCCACTGGTTGTCATGCAGAGCTCGGTCACTATTGCCCTTGATTACATTGGGCCCATTGCCAAGATCAAACACATAATGTATGTACCTAAAAGACAGAAAAGTGAAGGTTCAGTTTACAGGGAGAGTAGAAAGGCCATAACATATCCCATTCCAACTTTCAGTTTTATAGACGGTTTCAACGGCAACAACATGAACAAACGTTACTGCGCATGCTCGCTTTTGTGGCCCTAACTTAACTTCGAGTAGACTCAATCAATAACAGAATAGTAGAATAGTAGAATCAATAACAACAGCCAAGTCCCTCTAGAGTAGATATTTTTTTTGATAACAAACAAAATATATTTGCTGCGTAAATCTGGTGGACTTGATAAAAATGCAAATTAATTCTTTGCCAGCAGGAGATGCTTTAAAGCGCGAGAAATAGAGGTTTCCCCAGTAACAGCTGTAAACAAAGCAGAGCTATGCTCACAAACGCTGCGTTATCAGGCATATAACATCCAAGTCTTCCTTCAGAAATAGTGATATATAAAATCCCGTACCTCGTTTTGATACTTAAACATATAAATGTAAGGAATTATTATTAGTAGTAGTAAACGTGCATGACGTAACGTTACTTACGTTTATTCAGCGAAGCCTTTTTGAAAATCGATCAGTTTAAAAATCGTGGCTCCACAAATAAATAAATGTATGGGAAACATATCCCACAGCACAACCACCTGAGCCCAACTTCACTCTACTCATCACCTTAACTTTAACTGCGTTTGTAGAAGGCACCGCAGCCAGACCGATATACACAGCACAGACCGGAAGTTAACTTAGGGCTAGGCGTGTGCGCCCGATGAAACCGTCTATAAACATGTCAATTTGAGAAATGCTCATTGTAGGTATCTACATTTTTTACTATCCACTTCTCTTTTTTTATAACAAAGCAATCTGATATTAAATCTTTTTACTTTTTATGCTTTTTACGAGGGGGTGAATACATCTTAGATGATACTACAAGAGACTGAAATACATATACGTGTATTTATATGAATTTTTTATGATTAAGTGCATGTTATAAAAAAAAAATAAAAAATTTGACCCATTTTTTTTTTTTACTACAACAACAGATGCATTATGAATATCATTACAAATATTGTTATTTATGCCATTATATTAATTTGAAATTGCTTTGTGATCTAAATGGTTGCAAATGTATTTTAGCTTTGTTTTGGGCTGACTTTTGTTTAAACAACACATTAAATAAGTTCCTTTTCCTGCAAATAATGTAATTTCTCTGTAGAATTAAATTAAATGAAATTAAATTATTGATTATCAAGAATTAAATTATTGGTCTATCCCTAAACAACATAAATAAACAAATAAATAAAAAAAACTTTCTTTCTTTCACGTCCTCTTTTATCCAGACAATACATTAAATCTATACATTAAATAAGTTTCTTTATTTGTGAATAGACCTGGTTAAAAAATATAGATTTCTCGATTTCAATTGCTTCTTAATTTTTTACAAAATGGTTTCAATTCTTAATACCAGATTCGCTTTAAATAAACATGAATACAATCTGTAACCTGTCTTATGTCAATCAGTGTTTCAACCATGCAAAAAAGTCAGTATAACAGCTGGTATGTCACGTAATGACACGTTTACCTAAAAAAAAAAAAGCTAGAAAAATTTACTCTAAAGAGAAGCATTTTGGTAAAATATATGTGCCATATAACATAAATTATAATTTTTACTGTTCTTTAATGTTCTATGTTTGAATAAATCTGACATAGTTTTCATAGGACAGCTACCAATTGTTTATATATATTTTTTTAATATATAATATTATGTAGTTGTAAATTTATTATTATTAACTTAACTGAGTGTAATTTAAGTGTTTGTATATAAATCAGTTCATTTTAACCAATGTTATAGTAATGTAGTAATAACATATGTTTATTTTACAGCATTATTTTAGTTTTTTTTTTCTTGAGAAATTTTGACATGTACTGTTCCTGATTATAAACGCACATACAAAATAACCTACTGTACTTTGTAAATTGAATAGAATCGTGAAATTTGTGTCAAAATCCAGCTGTGCTTGTGAATACTGTTTTCTGGCTTAAACATCAAAGAACCAAATACAAAAAAAAAGAATACAAATAAAAAAAGCATGTAAATGCCTAGAACATTTTCATGAAATGTTCTATCCTTCCAAACTTTCTTTTTAAAATCTAGTTCTTCCTCATTAAGTGTGAATTGAAGTAGTTTGTTACCTCGTAAACATTTTTACTGGCAAGGTGAAAAGAAAAATAATAAAGTGGCAATTTCTTCATGCCTACTAGAGGCTTACCCTTTCACCAGCTCTACAGCGATGAAATCGCTTCCATCCCCACTGTTGAAGAGGATGAAACCATCTGGAGAGGTTGTCTTGAACTGGAAGAAAAGGTGCATGGATGTGTAAGCTTGCAATGTTGCTAGACTCAGGTAACTGCTCTTTGACTTGAACGTCACGGGGTCTGCGATGATGGAGCGCATGCCAAAGCGAGCGTTGAGCTCGCAGTAGTCAATATCGCCGTTCTTGCACAGGTCAATGTAGAGCATGCCATTGAACTTGAGGCTCTGCAGGTGACCGATGAAACTGGAGGGGATCATGGAGACGAAACGGCGCTCGGTCATCACACCCGTCTCAATGTTGTGAAACTCTAACCGGGTGTGATCGCCCACCATCTGACCTATAAACCACAGCAGGTTAGAAAGAATTACCAAGAAAAAAGATGCTGCTAAACTACACTCTCAAACAATATTACACTGCTGTACAGGCATAAAACTGCTATCATACCCTAAAACCCTGAGTCACACTCTCCAACTACTTGTTACACAGAGCGAGTTCTATAGTATGTCAGCGCAGCAATGAACCTGAACCAAAAATAGGTATTTTATTGCTGTGGAACACTTAAGTAGTGTTGGAATGAGAACAACTGATTTCATTCAAGACTATTACGCAGTTTGCCTACAAACTGGAAACTACTGTTTTCCACAATTTATCAAAATCCCTCAATCTGTATCTAAAGAATAGCTAGAACTAGTAACTCTCAAAACATTTCACATACTTATTTCTGCAGTTTCTTGCAACAAAAGTGCTTTATTGATAGGCTTGAATCATCTATAGCTTCTCACAAAAAAGAACCCATCAAGAATTGTGTTGTCTTTCATATTGAGGACTAAGGATAGTACCTTCTGCTACGTCATCGTCAACCGTTAGCTTGTAGCTTTTGCCTCTCCGGATCACGCGCACAGTATGCCATTCATTATCATTGAGTTTTTGTCCAGCATACAGTGTCTCTGGTCCTTTGCCTGAGAACGACGGTCATGAAACATTAATGTCAACCTGAATTGTCGCTGACCAAACCTTTGCCTTTAATCAGAAAAAGTGCAAACTCTTTTTGTTGCTTTAAATTTGATGCTATGTTATGGCAAATCAGGTTAAATTGCTTATTTTCTAGTTGAGATTAACACAAAAGAGAAAGCAAAGGTTTGGTGCAGATGTTTTTGAATATTACACAAAAATATAAGCTTTAAAAAAAATAAAAATTTTAAATGTTAGCTAATTTTGTTACCTCTGTTTTTCACAATAATCACTTTATAACATAATCCTGAGATTATAAAATGGCTTTTACTCATAAAAGGTCCTGATAAACCACTCAAAGACAAAGTTCTCACATTTGGTTTGATAATGTAAATGATATAAAAATTTACTTTGTATCCCAGTTCTGAGTTTGAAACTGTAAATTGGCAACACTGGCTCAACCAATAGCACGAGTTTGGGACAAGCCTATATGCTTGTCCAAACCAACAGAATTTATGAGAAATTTGTAAGAAAAATCGGAGCTAATTTAAAAGCAAGCAATATATTCTTTATGATGCAATACATTTGAGGAGTTAAGTAGTCACAGAGAACAGCAGTGAGATGTCTTAGATTCAGCTCAGAGCGTGCTATAAAAATCACACTCCACATCCCTCAAAATCTCTTGGGAAATTGTGTTATGTACCTACCAGCATGCAGTTATCAGTAGTTCCTGAGAAAGTATATTAACCTTCCACCCTGACATTAATCAACACTTGAACACTGACACAAATGTGTTTTAACAGGCATGAATGGCAATCACAATCTGCCATCACTGACATTTGTATCATGCCTATTAGATCATTCCTACACCATGCTAAAAACCATACCTAATGTACTGTAACCTACTGAATATAACTGCAACTTGGATATGATTCTTGGAAAAATTGTCCATTTCATGATTTCAAAACATAATAACAACTAAGCAGAAAAACTATTGAAGGTCATACAAGCAATTATCATATTCTGAAAGCACAAAAACGTCCAACAATATCAGACACTTACTGACCAGATTCATGAAGATAATGATGCAGATAATAATCTTAGAGCTTGTAAAAATGCAGGTCTCATTACAAGAGCTTCAGAACTAATAGCTATGAAAAGCACATCAGTATAATTAGTGGCATTAGATTAATCTGAGTGATGGAAAGTGTGAACTGGTGCAGGTAAAGGGATATGAGACTAATCTAGCATGATGTGAGTGCTCACTACTTGATCAGAATGACTGATGGAGGCATAGTTGTGCATTACTGGTTTACTTGGTACATGTCCAGCAGGGCCAGGCTCTCTAATACATCAACAAAACTCATCATTTGGCACCACAAACACTTTTTTTATCTAAAGTAGCTTACTGTGCAGTCATTGTAAGGACAGTCACACAGAATCCAGCCTGCAACCTTTCTATTATCACACCACTGTAAGGTTAGTATTTAATCAGTCATATAAAACAACATACAAAACCGCTCTAGAAAAATCAACTATTACATGCAGATATCAAGATCCATAAGACATGAAAGCCATTTATAGAGTCATTGTACATACACATACATAAACATTCTTACCTTTCAGAGTGGGAAAATCATAGTTAGTTCACAGTTATTCAGAGTGGGTATATTGGTTTAAAAAAATTATATATAATATTACTCTAACATTATATCACCTTTATAGTTTATATGAAAACATTGTCATTGAGAGAATTCAAGACCTATTTTTGAGTAAAAGCAGGTTTTGCTAAAACTAGAAATGTGTTTCTTTACTAATGGTATAATAGTGCAAAAAAAGTGTAACAATATATCATGGCTAAAATACGTATCGCATTAAACAAAGAAATGTCTGTATTCCAAGAACTTCAGGTAACAACTGAATTGAATGCGCTTTTTTAGCATCATTTTTTGTTTTAAGAGTCGTGTATTAAGCCATACATTAATAAGCTTAAAATCGATTGCAGTAGTTTGACATAAAATACAGCCAACCCAGCAAAAATATTAATCAACAAACAGAAACAAACCCATATTGCATCATATCATAAGAATATGCTGAAGTTGGATGACATTATAAAAATGTAACATTAGTGTTTTTACATTCTCTTTATGCAAATATATTACAATTTATTTTTATTTAATTTTATTTTTAGGAAAAAAAAGGTTGATATGTGGTGACTTTATAATGTGACTTTAAAAGCTGTACAAACTAGTCATTGCGACATGAAAATATGGCAAACTTGTCTTTAAATACAATAATTAAACATATATTTCTGCATTAACAATACTATCTCCTATTAATGCATGCACTACTTTAAACTCAGATACTGCATTCCTTACTAAAGACAGTAAAAACAAAGTAGTTTAGAAGATACCATCATCTTTCTATAAAAGTGTAATAGGGTAGGAAATAGATTTACATGATAGCTAAGTAACAGGCCATCAAAAACCAGCCATGATTATTAAGTCACCACCATTTATAATTGTGGTAATCGTGATTGGAGAGATGGCGTCGACTGACCCTTTGACTAGATGCAAACTCTCCTTCGGAGGAAAAGGTACAAGACTTAAGACATTCGCTTTAACAAAAGAATCATTAGCAGCAAAATGAAACTTGAGTGTTAACTTACTGGAGTTACAGTTTATCCTGATACAGTCTAGATGGGGGAAAATAAGTGACAGATGAAATTGCATCCTTCAAGGTTACAGCTGCAGACATCCAAGAACAATAATTCCACCCTTCCGGGGACGTCCACATGCGAAGAGGCGGCCATTTTTTATTATTAATGAAAGCATTATAATTTAATGAAAAGACTGTGCACAAAATCACTGGATTAGCTGCAATTGACAAAGAATTAGAGATAATGTCTATGAATAAATTACTTTGCTAAATAGATTTTAAACATCAGAAAACAGATAATTGCCTTATAAGCAATGTTTAGTTTGTAAAATTATAAAATGGCCACTTGGAGCTCACCAACCACAAAGACTATTCAACCCAGAGCTTTATTTTATTTTATTACAATTATGCTTTTCATTCTCAGACCTATCTGAGAAATTACACCAACTCATTAGCTAAATATGCTTAAATACATTTAGCAAGAAGTAGGTGTTAGGGCATTTTTCTTGAATATTGTTCTGCAACATAATGATTTCAAGCCATATCATTTTGATGGCATCATGCTCTGGGTTGGACTCTGTGTGGCTGGATTTACCATGTGTCGTCAACCGCAACAGAAAAGTGGGAGCAAACAGCCTCGATCCAATAAGCACCAGCACCATGCAGTGGCCTCTGTACCTCCAGCTAGATCTTCCTGAGATCTGACCACTCAATTGAGTACTTAATATACTACAATCTCTAACATAAATAATAATTGTGGTGGTATTGGTTGTAAAAGTATAGTTGTAGAGGCCTGCATTGTACTAAAAGTAAAATAACCTAGGGCAGTCCTGAGTATAAATCTAATGATATAAATATGTATTCGGTTGTGTTCCATGGCTGACAGTCTGTCAAATCATTCCAGATGAATTCTCTGAGTATGCAGTCATAAGACATTCTTGTCTCTTTCAGTATGTTTACAGTGTGTTAGCTATGTTTGTCTCTACTATGTTTGAGCTGTCACAGATAATCAGACCTACTGTCAGACCTCAGGCTGTTTCCTGCAGTGAGGTGTGAGTTATGTCACTTCCTTTAATGATGACACAGTGACTTAATGACCAGTTAGGGTCTCTCATCTCTCATCTAACAGTGTCAGGTTGAGGGTTGAGAGGTGCTACCATCTGCAGGTGAAGCTGAGAGCTCTGTTCTCGGGCTGTTTGCCGACCGGGCCGCAGGCTAAGGGCCTTTGAAGGGGTGAATACCATCTTTTGACAAAGCATGGAGAATGTGTGTCAGAGAACGAGAGAGGGAGGGATAGGTGATGGTGGTTAAAAGGAAGTGATGTAACAAAGGAAATACCAACCAAAGCACAAATGTGGTATGAATGGAACCAATTGAGACAGAACGTGAGGTTTGTCAGAAAAGAGTTACATGAGATACTGTCAAGTAGAAAAGATGACCGGAATTAGTGTTAAGCTGACGATCAGAAAGTCACACCACTTGAAAAGGTTTTACAATCATAAAGAATTACCTATCATTTCAAAAGTTGACATAAAAAATGCTATGCTGTTGTGTAGTGCTGTGACAGTCTCAAAGGAGTTTTTGCCTTCACTATGACAATGGGCATGGTTAATATATTACAAAAATGCACCAAACATTGTGTTGGTTAGGTTTGGGCAGTATGGTGGTACTATTTATGCGTCAGAAATTTTGCAACAACTTTACCCCCAATAGACACATCCACAATGAAATAAGTGGGCAAGACTGCTGTGCGTTATTTACAGTTGTAATTTGCAAAGCGGAAATATAGAGCAGGACGTGTCCCAAAATATGCAAAACAACATAAAATTGTACAGATTAGTTGTTCATGGCTAAATCAATAAAGAATTATAATGGTGGCTTATATAATCAGAATTTTTAGTTGAAAGAATATGTTATATATTATTCTAATTTCATTAGATTTCATTACAATATTACATGTTTTTACCTGAAATCTTTTGCAGCTAATGCTGAACTCCTTCGTTTGTTATGAATAAACTTGATTTGCATCCAAAAAGTTCAGAATATAAGTATAAAGTACCATTTTGGAATTTTCTGTATATATAACTATGTTGTATTTATGATATTACTTGAACAGTGATATAATATCATACCACCCATCCCTAACATCAATTAGTAGCCAAAATTTGAATTTACTGTCAATTACTTTATTAAGAAAACAATCAATTCAAACTGAACGCAATCAAATGTCTGGTGAACCATGCAAATAAAGAAAAACAACAAAACAACATCTTAATATACCTTACTAATGAATGAAATGATGATGGAGGCAGGGGAGAGTGGGGTTGGAATGATGGACAGATAGGAAGAGGGAGAAAAAGAAGAAGCACTGCATCCCGAAAGAGGGGGTTTTATACAATACCTAAGTTGACCGTGAGTTTGACACGACTGCCATCCAGCTCTAGCCGAAGAGTATCGGCGGAGTCACGTGAGGTGGTGGCCATGAGCAGACCGTATGCCCGCTGACACATGAAACGAAGGGACACGTCCTCCGCTTCAGTGTGCATAACGGAAGGCATCACCACTTTCATATACATGCTCCCATCATAGCTCAAGATGGATGCCTCTGTAGACAAAAGAACATAAGATCTGTTTCAGACAAGTTAGAAGTAAACACAAACTTTGCTTCTGGTAGAAAAAATTATCTTATAAAATGTCCTGAGGTTTCTTGGAGTTGACAATATTAAAATAATGCAAGGTCAAGATGATGTCCTCCAAATATTCAAGTCATCTTCCTGAGGAAAGGCATGACTAAAACAAAGCACACTGAGTAAACACAATCTGCACAAGCCTCCTACAAGTTTCTATTAACTGACTCAACAGGTAAACGAACAGATATCTCATGGGAAATGTTCAAGACAAGCTGCCACACCGATGGCCAATCAGGCACACTGCTAGGATGGGACTGATGGATTCCAGCAATGCCCTTTCTCCACATCCTCAGCCTCTGACTGTCATTCACGCTCCATATGTAAGCATTAGAAAAACCAGCCACGCATAAAATCTCTGCTTTGACTCCACAGTATGTAGATGTCTGGGTGAAAGAAAGGCAGGAATCACAGCTAGGCTTGCGTGTCTGGGCTGGGATTTAATAGAAGAAATTAAAGAGGCCACATAAAATCAAGCCCTTCTGGATAAGCATATGTGAAAAAACCTGTGCAGAACAAGATATCAAGCTTTAATTAAAATATCCTATTTAAAATATTATTTTGACAGAGATCAAAATAAAGAAGTTGCTCCAGATAAAATAATGTGTACTTCAATTTAGAATTTCTTTTTTTTTTCTGATAAAGTATATTCTTCCTTGGTGAGTATAAAAGGCAACTTCAGTGAAGGCAGTGAGAAAAGAGACAGAGAAGTGGGACTAACCTCTGATGATTAACTCCAAGTGAAAGCAAATCAAAATTATTTTGTATCAATGCTATTGAGCAGCGGGCTGATGCAGGTAGACAGAAACCGTGGAGGGAATGAGGCATCAGAGATCCTCACAGGGTGGCAGTGTTTCTCAAAAAGGGGCCGATGTTACCCAACAGCATCCTGCAGCCATCTTGAGAGACTCACTGCTGTTTCCTCTCGAATCATCTCATAAATCAGTCTCAGGACATGTGAGGGCACTCATTCACTGTATTTACCTGTAAAATGTGTCCATCGTTTTCTCTTTTAGATTTGTAAGCTGGGATAATTAATGCAGATCATGTGGCTGTATAAAAATGCAGTGCACATCTGACATTTCGGTATATTAATTAAGCCCTGCTTTTGTTTTCCTATGTAAATAATGAACAAAGAACTTATTCAATCACATGCCTGAATGAAACACAGTTCATGAAAGTCAAATGAGCTGCAAAAAGCTTTACTCGTGGGAAAGACTAATTCAATAAATAAAGGGCTTTAACTGACATTCCATCTGACTAACTGACGACTGAATGGATGGATGGATGGAATGTTTAATCAGAATTTTTTTTTTTCTCCATCTGAACTTTCGGATATGTATTATCTTTCACAAACAGATTTTTCATGCATTTATGCATTTATGCATTTGAGCACTCATGCACGTCAGATTTCAAGAAGTGTCCTGCAGTGTGACATGCTTTTCTCCAGCTGAAAACATTTTTGTAATTATTTATGAATGCTGTTTTTACTTCATATTTTTTGAGAGTTAGATAGATATGTGTATATATATATATATATATATATATATATTATTTAATTTTTTTATTTTTTTTTTTATGGTACATATTTTCGATAAAAATAATGGACCCTGTGTGAATGCATTTGTGTCAGTACATTTATTTATTTAAAGTTACAGGCCTTGCTTGAGGCACCCGTAATACATTTGTGTCATAATGTTTCGATTAACCCAGATGGCTAGCGCTCTGGAATACAAATGTATTGATTTAGCTTCTAATATTGAGTGAGTGCAGGCTGCTTAATTAAGGTGTATCTGTGATATGATCTATCATCATCATCTGTGCGGCACAGAGGGATCAGACTGACCTGTACTGAGCTGTGTCTCAATGACATAATGAGAGAAACAGCAGGCATAAAAGGCAATCAATGTTCATTAAATTGTCAGTCTTCCTGCTGCTCATCGACAGACAACAAACTCTAAACTGAAGATGTCAAGGACATTAATTCAGGCAGCAATTCAACCTTCAATCTCTCCTATGAGACAGACGTGCAGAGACCATTGTAAGCAGTGCCTCAAAACAGAGCAGCTGTTGCCATTGTCTTTAGCTGTCTGGTTAGACTCTTAACCTTTATCAGCTCCTGTGGTGCCACATGCTGGAAATTAAGATGGAAAGAGAGATTTTTATTACGTCAGCCGTTGCAGTGAAGTGTCCAACTGCCCAATTTAGATTTAAGGTAATTCCTGATGACATTTGGAGAAATTTAGCATTACATCATTTCCTCACCGATGGATCTCTGCAAGGAATGGGTGCCGTCAGAATGAGAGTTCAAACAGCTGATAAAATACCACAATAATCAACAAGAAATGTTTGTAAGCTACATGTTTGTAAGAAACAAATCCATCATTAAGACGCTTCTTCTAGAAACTTCAAACCATTGCTTCTGACTATCATTCTGACGGCACCCATTCACTGCAGAGGATCCATTGATGTGCAAGTGATGTGATGCTAAATTTCTCCAAATCTGTTCCGATGAAGAAACAAACTTGGATGACCTGAAGGTATGCACATTTTCAGTAAATTTTCATATTGGGCAAACTATTCCTTTCATCAATGTTAACTTAGAAAAATATAATGTTAAAACAAATCTGTTTTGGTAGTACATAAGACCAAAAAAAAAAAAAAAAAACGAAGGCAGCCAAGTATCCCAGTATATATTTCACACAAACCAGTGAGTCTTAATGGCTGAGGAGGAAAAAAAACGGTGTATTTTTAAAAAATATTATTGTTGTTGTGTCATAAATTGTAGTTTTGAGAGTTTTTCAGGCAAGAATGTAGTTATTTAAAATTAAATATGTGGTTTATTTATGAAGATAGCACCCATTAAAAAATTTGCTTTGAGTTTGGAGAGCCGGACAATCGCTGGTCGCTTATGTATCCAACCGAAAGCAGCCTTACCTTGGCCAGTCCTTCTGATGTCTCTGTAGTGGTGAAACATGAGAAATAAATCTTTTTTTGGTTATATCTAACAGGTAATCTTTGGTCTCATTTATCTATTATGTTATTATTAATTTAATTATACATACAGTGAAGTTAATCAGAGTATACTATATGCACATATTGTCTGAACCAAATGTTAATGTTTTATATCTTTAAAATGAAAACGAAAAGAGGGTTGTGTTTCATAAGAGGAAGTGGTGTATGAAATAATTTTTCATTTTATTGTAAATAATATACATACAGTGAGGATAACCAAAGTAGCCAAGGCGAGCTGAGTGACGTTATCAAGTATACTGCTGTTAAATTTGCAGAATTAGCAGATTTGTGTCCTTCTGTCCACGGGAGTTCACACTCCCGAGTTACTACCAAGGACGCAAGTCTGAACTATGTGTACTTGGTATTGAGAAACAGCTATAGTTGTCCTGATTGCAGGAAGGACACCATGTCCTAGTATTCTCTGCTTCTGTGGACAAATCATGTGAAAACTAAACTAAAACCTTTTACTAATCATTCAGGAAATTGTTCAGCACATGTTTGTAGTTAAACAGATTTGCAGGTGGTCACACCCACACAAACAGTCACATCTGCATGTTAAATAATGGTCACAGGTGTGTGCTCTCTTTTGTAGAAAAGAAAATCCCCGGATGTTGCAAATGGCAGTCTCTAACAAGAGCAAAAGAGACGTGTTATTTTGGCTCACTGCCATAATCACACAGTATACATAAAACAGTCACTTTCAATGATCATTATTTTGTCATAAAGGGAAAAATAAAGGGTTTTCCTAAGCACAACTGCTCGACTATCATAAACAGTCAAAAATCTAAAAGAGTATCTGGCCTAAATGTGACTATAATGACTTACGGGCCATTTATTTGAAGCAGTGTTATTTTACATAAGGTGATTTGCCTTAAATGTCATGTAGAGGGCTTTGGAACAAGTAACAAGTGACAACAACTGAGTAACACACTGAATCTATTAACTCACTTAAATTGAAAAATATTGTATTGATTATACTTTTACATTTAAATCTGATTTGTCTTAGAAATGAAGCACATTATTATGCATAGCATCAAGCAGGACAAATACCCAGAAAATACCCAGCATCTGTCCTTTAAAATGTCCTCTATCTCTTTTGGTAGGCAATCAGAGACTTTAATATTTCCTTCCTGTGCCACTAGATGGAAGCAGATGACTTTTGATGACAATGCATGTAAAACAATATATTGCAGTGTTTTGTTTTTTTTTTAACCCATGTCAACATGTCAACATGTCAACCCATGTTAAAAACAGGTAATTAAAAGCACTACTGCATGGACACTGCACACAAGGCACAAATTTAAAGAACCCATGCCGCCTGCGAATAGACAATGTACAAGTTTCTTATGCATCCTCCAAAATCACTTAAAAGAGTTCATCAGTTCTCACCTTCTGGTCTGTTCTAAAAGATGACTGGTGTGGGCACAGGAGTGGTTTATAGTGAAACCCTGAAGGGGGCTTCTGACACCTGCAGTTGCCATAAACAGCGGATTGTAGCTATGCAGCAACAAATCAAATAATTTAGAGGCACCCTTAAAAAAGAGAAGACCAAATACAGTCGGCACATCCTCCTCCATGTGCTCCTCCCAACACCAACACAAAAGGATTTACTTTGTTCTGTTTCAGCTGCGATTGTGGAAGCAGCTTGCAGACCGCTCTTGTCTGCACTCATTTAGCTTCAGAGCTGGATTAGAAACAGTTCAATAACTCTCCTGCCACTGAAAACAAACTGTTTTCAACCGCAGATCTGCACCGCTTACAGCAAACCCAAAAGCCCTCCATGAATCCTTCTCTTCTTGGGTTTCTTATTTTATTGTAGATAGTAGATAATAGTAGGAAGAGGGCCAAATACCAATCACAAATCTCTTTATTATTTATTATTTCTCCCAGATAGCAATGACATGGAGAGCTATGGTTTTCGTAAGTTGTGTTTATCATAGAATGAACTGCATGGGCATCATAGCTGTACATTATGGCCACATATGCTAACTGCTATAGTTCCCATATTTCTTGTCTTTCTCATGCTGACTCTCTCTCGCTCTGTGGTACTGTGCTCTCCTTCCTTTTCCTTTCATGGCTCATTTAAATTTTTCTAAGGGAAGAAAGCAGGAATGTTAGTGACTGGCATAGATTACAGAAATGATGTCATAACCTGGTTTCACCTGATGAAGGTCCTTAGCTCACAGTAATTTATGAAGGTTTTTAAGGCTGCCAACACCTGCGATCTGAAAATTTCAGCAGGCCTGTGACTGACTACTAAGAGCAAGTTAGGTGGATTATCGAGGGATGTCACCTCTTGCTCCTCTAACCAGCTGTGACAGAGGGGCAGACAGAGACCTCGGCTCCTGTGTGCCTCCATGCATGGAGAGGAGGGAGAGAAAAAAGCCACACTGATGTAAAATGAGATCCTATGGAATGTGAATGCTCAATGATGACTAATTTTCTTGGTGTCAGCTTGGATTTGCAGTGTGATAAAACACTATTTAAATGCTCAGTACTATTCAGTGACCTGAGAGTCAGCTTATACATAATCAAAAGTCTGTATTTGCGACATTATCAGCATAAAGTCTGCTCCACAATGCAGCATTTTTTGAAAAAGAACTACAAAAACGTCTCGGGTTACTTGACTGTAACCCTGTTCCCTGAAAAAGCGGGAACGAGATGCTGCGCTCAATAGCACTAATGAGAACATTCTTTGTTCGACCGGTTGTGAAGCATGTGTGTCAAACACGCCAAGAATTGGCTTAAATAACCTTGGCAGGTGACTTCACTGATAACGTGCACCTGCAGGTTATAAATAGACGTGAAGCGGAAACATCCTCAGGTTACCCCTTTGTCTGAAGAGACGTCCGGACATGTCGACAGTGCGGCATTGAGGCGCAGCATCTCGTTCCTGCTTTTTCAGGGAACAGGGTTATAGTCAAGTAACCCGAGACGTTCCCTATCAAAAGCTACTCTCGATGCTGCGCTCAATAGTGCTAATGGGAACGAGAATACCAACGCCGCCACACTGTAAGTGTCTGGACCCCCAAGGTTGTGTAGTGTGTGCGCACAAACATTGAAGAGGTCTCAGACATGACTCTGGGATGTGGATTCAAGGGCATGCGAGCCCGGAGTAGCATTGACATCCAAACTATAGAATCTGACAAATGTGTGCGGAAAGGACCAACCTGCCGCATCACACACTTGCTGCAAGGGCAGTCCTCTTGCTCAAGCCATTGAAGATGCAACCCAACTGGTTGAATGGGCACTAACTCCTAGAGACGAAGTTTGACCATGCACCTCGTAGGCTAGGGCAATAGCAACCCTCATCCAATGTGAAACTGTTTGCCTGGTGGCAGCCGCACCCCTGACTGCGGCCCCCACGGCATATGAAAAGCTGCTCTGACTTACGCCACTGGCTAGTGCGGTGGAAGTAAATCTGAAGAGCACATACTGGACACAGTAAGTGAAGTCTTTTCTGCTCCGGTTTTGTAAATGGCAGAGGACAGAAGTCTTTGGAAATGAGTAGGACGGACATCCAAACTATAGAACCTGACAAATGTGTGCGAAGAGGACCAACCTGCTGCATCACACACTTGAGCAGGAGCATCCCTCACCCAATGTGAAACTGTTTGCCTGGAGGCCCCCATGGCATATGAAAAGCTGCTCTGACTTACGCCACTGGCTAGTGCGGTGGATGTAAGTCTGAAGAGCACGTACTAGATACAGTAAGGAACATTCGGAAGATAGTTGGGGTGAGGATGCAAAATAGCTTTGACTCGTCTAGGGGCAAAAACGGAAAAGGGTGGCAGGACTGACTAAGCCTGTAAATCCTGAATTCTCCTTAGAGAGGTAATGGCCATAAGAAAAAACATCTTTAGAGTCAGAAGCCAGACAGGCGCTGATTCTAATGGTTCGAAAGGGGTGCCAGCCAGCCCCTCGAGCACTATGGCTTAATCCCCTGAAGGGGCCGTAGCTCTAGTGGGTGCCTCAACCTCTGAGCCCCATGAATGAAGCGGGAGACTAGAGGGTGCTTCCCCACAGAAACCCAGTCAATCAAAACATGGCAAGCCAAACTAGCGGCCATGTAAGTTCTGAGAGTACTAGGGCATGTGCCTGAGGACAATTTCTCTTACAGGAATTCCAGTACTGAAACAATTTGGCAGTGAGCTGGGTCTGCATGGTGTGCCATGCACCAGCCCTCAAAAACACTCCATATGAGGGCATAAGTTCTTCTAGTGGAGGGAGTCCTAGCACTTAGAATAGTCTCTATTACTGTGGCTGGAAGGCCAGCATCTCTAGTTGGTCCCCCTCAGGGGCCAGACGTGAAGGTTCCAGAGCTCAGGTCAGGGATGAAGTACTGTCCCCTGTGCCTGAGAGAAGATCTCTCCTGACTGGAATCGCCCATGGCGAACCATCGAGGAGGAATATTAGATCTGAGAACCAAATTCCGGTCGGCCAACGGGGCGCTATCAGTAAGAGGCGAGACCCCTGTTGAAGGACCTTGACCAGGATTCCCGGGAGCAGAGCAATCGGAGGAAAGGCGTAAAGACGCAGTCTGGGCCACGCATGGGCCATAGTGTCCAGGGGAGCTGGATGAGTTAGAGAGATGTAGAGGGGACATTGTGCCATCTCCTGTGAAGCACAGAGGTCCACTTCTGCTACTTGAAATCTTTCCCAGATTTGACTGAGTACTTAGGGGTGGAGTTTCCATTCCCCTTGTTTAACAGCTTGTCTGGACAGCAAGTCTGCTCCCACATTCATATGTCCAGGAATGTAAATCGCCCTGAGGGACAGGAACTTGTCCTGTGCCCAAAGCAGAACCTGGTGCGCTAACTCGTTCGAGTGGCATGACTGCAGTCCGCCCTGGCGATTTATGTAAGAGACTACAGATGTGTTGTCCCAGCATCTTGCGATGACAACACGGACCTAGAGTGGGACCCAAAGTCAGAAACCAGGGTCTGAACCACATAGATAGGTTACGAAGCCCCTGGCACGTAACCCTCATTTGCCACTGGGGATTGGCCCTTGGATGAAATCCCCTGGCCCTGAGCCACAACTGAAACGATCTCATGTGCAGGAGGTCCAAAGATATCACCGTGGATGCAGCTGCCATGAGACCTAAAACCTTCTGAAAGTGACGAACAGTGACTTTCTGGCCTAGCTTGATGTTCTTTAGGGTGTTTAAAATGGATTTGACGCATGCAGGCGACAGCTGTGCCTGCATTGTGATCGAATCCCATACCACACCCAAATATGTTGTCCTCTGAGCCGGAGAGAGAACGCTTTTCTTGGCGTTGAGCCAAGAAAAGCGTCTCAATCCCAGAGATTCGAGATGAGCTAGGACGACATGCTGATGTCGAAGCGCAAGCTTTTGAGACTGGGTCAGATTCAGCCAGTTGTTTATATACATTTTAAATGTGGATGCCCTGGAGTCGTAGAGGAGCCAGAGCTGCATCCATGAATTTCGTGTAAGTGCGGGATAACAAAGCTAGGCAGAATGGAAGAACCTGATACTGGTTAGCTTCGCCCCCGAAAGCGAACCTCAGGAACCTCCTGAGTTGTGGCAATATTTCAAAATGAAAATATACGTCCATTAGATCTATGATTGGACGCAGCCCCCCGTCTTTCTTGGGAATCAAGAAATACCGACTGTAATAGCCTGACTCTCTGTCTGGCAGGGGAACACATTCTATGGCCCCTTTGACCAGCGGAGTCTGTGATTCCTGTGTCAACAGATATGCACGTGCCTGTTTCATAGAGGTGGAGACCACGCTGTTGAAACGCAGAAGACGATGTGCAAACTGAATCCTGTAGCCCTTCACTACAGTTCTTTCGACTCATGGGGAGATATTTGGCAGTAGCTTCCACGCTGCCAGCTTCTCCAAAAGGGGCACTAATTGTGACACTTTGTTTGTTGTGGGGTGGGGGGTTAAGATGTCTGGTGTCCTGAAACGTGTCAGGAAGCAACAGAGCATGTATCATTTCACTGGAGACCACTGCCCCCCGAAACACCGGTGGTGGCGGAGGTTGTTCAGTGATCGCCTAAGGGTGCCAGGAAGGAGCCTTACACTTCTGATGGAATTTTCCAGGGCCCTCCCTGAGGGGACACACCCTTTGTCCTGGGCACAGCTTAAGGCCCTTGCTTTGGTCGTGATGACCGTACTTTAGTCCAGCTCCATCTGCGGCTGCCAAGTGTTACAAGCTGCTCCCCAGTCTTATGAGGGGGCGCACAACTTGCCAGACTCTCTCTTTGAACCTCCTACCCCAGAGGAGCTGGATCGGGTCAGGCCTGTTTATTTATTTATTTTTTTATTTTTTTTTGACAGCCCTGACACTTGAGCACATTGAGTGAGAAACATATTAAAAGTCTCCTCCTGGCACTCAGAACCCATGGTGTGCAGGGCAGCACTAGTCTGACCCACAGCATGAAATGCGTTCCATCCAAGTGTAGAAGCTGCTACAGTACGTGGCTTGGCAGGGAACAATTGCTGTCTTTTCGTATATATATTTTATGTATTTTTTTTTTATTCATCATCATCATGATTTCATCATAATTTGTTTATATTTTTATTTAAATGATGTTGCTCCAATAGGGGAGAGATAGCAGCTAGCATCTCTCTCACCTATGAAATCATAATGTACAAAATCCAATTTTAAGGCTTTAATCTGGTCACTGCACGAGCCACCACCTATTAACTCCTCATGTACTTATAATCGCGAGAGGAGCGCTAGGAGAGAGCACTCTCAATGTCCATTTCAACAGAAGCTAGAGCTACAGCAGCCTCTGCCCAATCCGACGAAGTGCCTGGGCACGCTTCGGAGGTGGGCGCGAGAAATGTCCGATCTTCCAGATCGGAGCGTGACCTTAATGAGCGGGAAGCAGCTTGTTCCTCGTGAGAGCAAAGAGCCTAGCTCCTTGTTTTTTTTAATTTTTTTTTTTATTGTTTTACTCTCAACATACTTCCTTTTAAACTAACACTTTCATCAGCGTGACACACACACACAATGTGGTCTCTGAAGACAAAGAAACCTGAGAATGTTTCCGCTTCACGTCCATTTATAACCTGCAGGTGCACGTTATCAGTGACGTCACCTGCCGAGGTTATTTAAGCCAATTCTTGGCGTGTTTGACACACATGCTTCACAACCGGTCGAACAAAGAATGTTCTCATTAGCGCTATTGAGCGCAGCATCGAGAGTAGCTTTTGATAGGGAACAGACTGCTGACCAACATGTAAAGTGACCAACCAGAGTTAGTTTCTATTCAATTTGTGAAAACAAATTGTGGAATTAAAAGTGGTACCCCCCCCCCCAAAAAAAACACAAAATTACTAGTTTATAACTAGTAATTGTGAGATATAAACTCACAATTGTGTGAAAAAAAAAGTCAAAACTGTGACTTTAAAAGCTACTTAAAAGTACCTTTTTTTTTACAAATTCTGTGACAGGGAATAAAACTCAGAATTCTGGGAAAAGACAGAATTACAAGATATAAACCCAGAACAGTGAGATACAAAATCAGAACTACAAGTAAAGAAGAATTCTAAGGTTGTATCTTGCAGTTCTGACCTTTTTTCTCTAACTTGTGAGTCTGTCTGAAAAAAAAGGAAGAAAAAAAGGAATATATATATTCTCTCTCTTTAAGCTGTTTGCTTCCTGAAGTAAATTAAAAATGCAGATATTCTGTTACACAGTACGCTCATTTCAATAATTCAAGTCTGCATGACAGATAAGTGCTCAGAGACAAACAAAAAGCAAAGAAAAGAAAAAAAAAGACTTTGAAAAGAAAAATGCTTCCACTTTCTATGAATATTGAAAGTAATGTGCATGCCACAACAAAAAAAATACACTTTCACATTTTTCTTTAAATCACAGACTCAAAAACAAAAGCATTATCTTAATAAGAGCACTGCCATTAGCTCAGACTCTGAGCTACAGAAATCCATGTTACTTCACCAAACAAGTATTACACAAGATGGCAGACTGAGATAAAGTGAAAAAAAATACTACTACTAATAATTCAACGTTTCTACTCTGACACTCTTAATTAAAAAGTGTTTATGTATATATGAAGCCATTCTCTGTTTGTATAGCCTGTACAGTACAGGTACCTTCAGTGCTAATGCATTAGCAAACAAATGTACATTTTCAGCCTAAAATGATAAAAGGTACAATATCTCATAGCCTAACTATCTGATGGACTTTATAAAAGTCAAAATGGCCAGAGTAGGCTCATGACAGACTTTATTCAAATTGATTAATTCCAGTTCATTTTGATTAATCGTGAACTCTCAGAAATGAGTTTTAATCCTGATCAGTTCCAGGGGAAATCTACTGAATAATTCATCAAAATGCTTTTAAAACCTGAAATGGCTTCTGAAACCTTGATTTAAATCCTCATGTTAAATATACAGGTCTGATTATAAAATGTTGCCCAATGCAAAAAAAAAAAAACACTTTAGAACCTAATGAGCTTTATCACTCTTTGCTTAAGGAGATTAATATGGCTCCATCAGTCATCTTGGGTCAGCTGTTGCAATGCATTATGGGATAGCTTTTTTATGCCCTAGACTAAAAAATAATGTATTTTAGAAGAATCATAATTATGCTGCCCATCTTTAAGAACAGCTTTTACTGACGTAAGCAAACTTAAACAGTAACAATAAAAAGCTATGAATATGGCCCATTTATAGTATAAAACAGGAATATATTCTAGCAAAGACAGAATGCAAGAACAGAGTGAGAAAGGAGGAAAAAAAGAGTACAAGAGAATGTGGAAACTCTCGAAATATCCAATATCCACAACTGTCAAGCAAAGCAATGCTATCTCCCATTTCCTCAGGCAGCGGCAGAGACCACCTCTTCCCACTCATGATGGAATGGCAAAACACTTTCTGTTGATGGGGTCTAATATGTCAACACACTGATGCATCTCATAAATGAACAAATCATTTTTACCCGGTTCTAAATAAAGAGCTACACAATGGCAGACACAAAGTTCCCTTTCACTTCTGTCTGGATGAACTTGTATACCGTGGCCAAATGAATACTGTTGTTAGTGTTGCACTGATTGGCTATTCAGCATGATTAGAGACTTTTCAAAGAGAGGTGAATGATAGGGAGGGAAAATCTGCAGAATGTGAGCTGATTTCCTGAAGCTGTGAAATCAGGCAGACTGCTGGGGATGGAGAGGAAGGGACGAGGGAAGATAACAAGGCCTCGGGACCACGTTTTGATCGACTGCTGTGAAATCTTATACTGACATGTTTACCCCCAAGACCTGACTTGAGTGTTGATCCATACCCTTAGTCTGATATGTCTGAACTTGTGGCTATGTATGTATATGTGAGTGTGGACTAGGGCTATCGTGATAACTGCAATATTGTAATACCACAATAATAACAAGCCAACTGCAGAGTATAACAAGCAACCGAAATGTTCTGTTTTTTTTTTCTTTCATGAGTCTATGCGTTTTACACTTAATGTATGTGGTAAGAATGTTAAATACTGTTTTTTTTTATGCCAACTGGCTCTTTTTATTTACATTAACCCTCAGTGTACCCTTGTGATTTGTATAGAGGATCGTAGATTTGCACTGAACAGGAAACGGGAGAGAGAGAGATAAGCTGAGCGTGTGTGAATACCTGCGTCATTCCCTTTTCAGGTCAAGTCAAATATTAATGGAAAAAAAAATCAGTTGTTCAAAGCACAGAAAGCTGATACTGGTGAAATATCAGCACTCTTAGAAAGCCTCTTGTTCAGTTAGAATTGAGAATCAGAACTTACTGTTATATATATAATAATAGCTTATTTCTATTGTAAGCAAACAAGTAATAATTTAATACATAACAAAAAAAAAAACACATCAGTAAATGCAATATCGCATACCACACTATTGGGCCACTCAAAATCACCGCAAGGGTAATTTCTTCACCGCGATACATTTAGTGTGGACTCAAATCGGTGCATTAGAGACGGACACAAGCAAAATGACTGTAGTGATCAAAATATAAATAAAGAAATGTGTAGTTTATATATATATATATATATATATATATATATATATATATATATATATATATATATATATATATATGTGTGTGTGTGTAAAGAAAATAATCTTTAATTTCGTAACACTGTTTATATAATTTAATTTAATATATTTTTTTAATATATTTTATATTTAAATTAAATGCCACAAGAGAGTCTTTTTGTTGGATTCATTAAAAGAATCAGTTCACACACACACGAAATAATAAAATATAAATATAAATAAAAAATAAATATAATCAACAAACCACAACTATTTTTAACTTGATATATCATATTAAAAATGCAAAACTCGAAGAGCACTAGTCCCTAAAAATACACTTGCATAATATGGAACGGACAAAGATGTCTAAGTTTTTACAATTTAAAAAAATAAAATAAAATAAAAAAGACTAACATAATTCACATCTTCCTCAATGCCACATCAGACATTTTTCTAAATGAATAAAATATGTACGTGTCTGTATTTTTGTTTGTGGATAAACACATTTGTAGCTGCAAGAATAAATCGCACGGATCTCTATCTTTTTTAAATTCTGTGTGTTTTGTCTTGTGAATTTTGCCATGAAATTCTATACTCCAATCATCGTGCATTTTACAAAGGTTCCTCCCCCTCATCATCTCTCCAAAGAGAATGAAACAGAGAGACAGAGAGAGAAATGAAGGCAATCAAAAGAAAAGACAACCTGAGGAAAGAGTAAAATCACTGACATAATTACCCAGATTAGGCTGGAAAGAGTAATTGCAAGATAAACCCTCATGGATGTCATCTGTATGTGCTCTTTGTGGCTTAATCAGAGACACTACAGTATCAAATCAATATATGCTAAAAGCCTTTGGCAGTAAAACAGTTTGTGCTAAAACAGGAAAGTAAAACAGAAGTGCAGAGCACTACTGAGTGAACCTGCAGTTTGTGTTATAAAGTTTCACAGAAATCGCCCAGGCCTCCGTGCCACATGGGCTTCACTAGGGTCAAGCCTGAGAGAAATATAGTATTGACAAAGATAGAAAAAAAAATCCACAGAATGTGAGTAAACACAGTTGTGATTATATCTGGGTGTTGTTAAGGGACCATAGCACTAGCATTCAGTGCACTCTCAGGTGATTTAAGGGCCGTGGCTCTGGGGTCCACTTTGGCTCTCTGGGGCCCCCAGGCCAGCATAGATGACCTTCATACTGCCTGAATCAATAGCAATTAACTCGAACACTATAGCCAGTGGTGCTTAGTAGAAAACCAAAGTTCCCAGTACAACTTGGCCTGTTTGCAAACACAATAAAACAGTGTTTAGACATATATATTAATAACCCACATGGCAAACCATGCATATGAACAAAATATGTGAGCCAATTATCAACATATCAGCTCATCCCACAATCATCTAATCTCGTTATTTAATTTTACATTACTGAGGCATGACCTGTCGAGGTACTTTTGTAATGATCAGGGCCGTTGGCACGGAAATTAGGTTTTGCATTTATTAACCAAACAAACTCATTTTCTACATTAATGGCTGAAGGAATTAAAGTGCAAAACTAAATCTCAGCACTAAATTGGCAAGGCACATCAGACGATGCATTAAAATGAGTTCAATTACCGCATGAAAATAGGTTTTACCATTTTTACACAGTATTTACTTTATTCTACTGTAAGCTAAACAGTATTGCATCTTGTTGGGAAACTAAAGGAAAATGTTTTAAACCATCATTCAGATATAACAGATTTAAAAAATATATTAAAATCTCAATCTTAACACAAAACAGATTGTTATGTTACTGGCTTGGTATTATGCTTTCCTTCTGTGCAAAGATGGCACTCAGAATTAGTTTGTTTAATAAAATGTTGTCATTACATTTTTATTAAGTAAAAAAATAGACTATAAATAATAATTAGTAAATGGCACTGTGCTCTATATTGTGAATATACTGTAGTCAATGTTATAGTCAATTAATTACATACAGTAAATATAATATTGTAATATGTAAAACTGCCCAGAGTTCAATTTGAATTCTGGCTCTATAAAAAAATAAAGCACTCCTCAAAAGTGTTTTCTGAACTCATATGCAGTATATGCAATGGTGTTGTGTGTAATTTTAAGAAAAAGATATGAAATGACTTGAGAGATCCCAGCTGCATAATGGGTTTAATAACTATTAAAACTGTTATTTTAGACACTACAGCTTGCGCTTGTTTTATATTCCGGCAGGCTGTTCTGTGAGGGAAGTTTTCTTTGTGTAGAAGATAATTCATGCCAATCAAACTCACAAAAGTGAGAGAGGAAAAAAACGCATTCATGCACATTTTAATACATATATGTAGGCTTTTGTATAATATAAAATGATGTGATATAACATGGTTACATGTTTACTGTTAGATAGAATTTTATCACACTGATCAGCTTGTAGAAATGCGAAACATTTAATGAAGGGGTCATGTCATGAGAAATCATTTTAAATAAAAAAAAATATAGTCATTACATTTTTTTTTTAACTTTTAAACAGAACAGTAATTTAAAAGTATTTTAATATTAAAAATATATATGTAACTTCTTATTATATGACCTGTGTATTAAATGTTTTGAATTTCAGCAGCCAATGAACCAACGGTTGCTCTTCCGGGCCTAAAATTGCAATGCACACAGTCACAATTCCTCAATCTGGAAAGGTAAAATGAGGTGTTTGTCAGGGTCGAAATGCTGAGTGTGCATTAGAGAAAATCTGAAGTGTATGTGTACTGACAGGAGGACAGTGTGGTGTGTGACAGCAGCCAATTGTCTGGCCCGAGCAGCAGCTACAGGCTTCTGTGGAGCAGATAATAGATATGGACAAATATCAGGTAGTCGGGTGTGGACTCTTGAAAGAGTGTGGGTTTAGAATCATAACACAGACACACACACACACACACACACACACACACACACACACACACACACACACAAAGAACTTGACTGTGTAGATTAGCAGAACTATTGGACACCTGACTCTCATCATAAAATCTCAGCTGGTGTACCCAATGACACAAGGCCTGCGTGATGCATACTGTACACTAGAATGTCAAGAGTCAAGGTACACAGATTTTACTAGGAATTTCTTCTGTGTTTTCTAGCTAGGCAGCTTAGCAAGCATCACAACAAATTATAATGTGCTATTAAGTGAAAGGGTTGTCTAGTGTTTGGTTATTAGTTAAGACATGAGCCATGCAAATGTGAATGTCCAGGTGCACACAGATGTGCATGAGTACTGTATGTGGGTGACTAACATTTTGAAAGCTGAATATTTTGCCTTGTGGCATAAGTGCAGTCGAATGACAATGTTTAGACACATCTCTAGTCAGTATCAGAATGCTTCTCATACTCGCTCTTCTCACAAACTTACTATAACACGAGGTTACACTCAGTCTAATGGCCAGGCAGATGATGATGACTGACATTCACAGAAAATGAACGTGCAGAAGGTCAATCTACAATCTGTATCTCTGCCAATGGAGTGTTAAACAGCTGTATATGACTTTTACATTTGTCTAAAAACACTGCACAAGGACAGAAAACTATATCATGTTTCCATGATGTCGTCTGACAATACAAAAACACAACAATTCATGTCAATGTTTGCTACGTCTGACCCTTTGTATCCTCTTGAGACTCATTTTTGTTCTTCATAGGGAGGCTAAAGTCTAAAAGTTGTTTTATTTTATTATTATTGTTATTTTAATTGTAATTTCTAATCTATTTGCATTTAACTTTACATTTGTTTATCTGATATTTTTACCCCAAAGCCCCAAATGACAAAAATCACAAGCAGTTTATCATAAAGCTGCCAAAAATATTAGCTCTGTTATAGTAGAGAGTATACATAAGATGGTTTTTAAAAATAAATCAATAAATAAGAAGGGCTAAAGAAGCTACATTTGTAATATTGTCAAATTTTATTGGCGATTTGAGATATGTTAGTGAAACTTTATCCTGACAAACAGTTACTGTAAACAGCAGCCTACACTTTAAAAACTACAGGTTCTTTAATGCTATTGCTGGTTCCATGAAGAACCTTTAACACCCATGCAAACTTTCCATTGCACAAAAGGTTCTTTATAGTGGGAAAAGATTCTTCAGGTTAATAAAAAATTCTTCACACTAAGAAAAAATGGTTATTTAAATAAAAAGATATTCACAGAAAGGTTCTCAAAATAATTATTCTAAGGCACCACTGCAAAAATCCACTTTTGTATCTTATCTTAAAGGGACTTGGTTCAAAACATTTGAGAACTACTGTTCTACCTCATATTTACTTCATATCTACTTCTACTACAAATGTTATTATCTACATGTGTTATATAGACCAAGAGTCGAATAAAAAAAATACAACACATAACAATGGTTTCTTGTAATATTACACAAATAAATGAAGCCCAACAGAGTAACCAGTTCTCATGCCAACATGATGCTTTGCTCAGTGTTCACAGACAAGCTGGAAGTCCCTCTATTACCTGGTAACCTGGAACCCCTGTGTTCCGGCCCATATGGAGCCCTTCAACCATGCAGCCACAAGCAAAAGAACCACAACCACTCAAAAACACAGCCATCTCCTGTCATCTACCACTTCATTTTTCACACAATTTTTTCTCTTTTTTTTTGCCAATGATATCTGAAGATCTGTACTGTATTAGCAGCTGGACTTTTTCCAAGGTATGGCATCATCAGAGGTTTGACTCACGAAACACACCCCAAATCCCAGAAAACATCAGCTTCCATACAGCAACATGCTGAGATATTAATGAGCTTATAGTTTAACTGATTATGTGAGAGCTAATCCGCTGTTCACAAACAGCAGCAGATGGGATTTTACAGGTGAGAAGCTAAACAAACTGGCGTGACGGTTATTGTAAACAGTCCTTTTTTAATATTTAAATGTGGCAATTGAAATTATACCTGCCTCTTGGGTTTATTCTAAAACAAAGCAAAAAAAATAATTCTAGGAAACCAGGGCTGCTAGGTTTTTTATGAACTAATAAAGGAAAGGGAAATGTAAAGGCAGCTAACTCACCCCTCTCACACGTGCGGGACCAGTAACCAGTGCCTGTGCAGTCGCAGATAAAGCGATTCCATCCTTCTTTGCACAGGCCTTTGTTCTTGCACGGATAGCTGTCACACTGTTTGCCTGGCATCTTGTTGCAGGAAGGTTTGATGCCTGCACCGTTCTGGGCCTCAGCGATTTGCCTGATGTCCTTACTGCGACCGTCAATGAACAAGTCCCGAATGCATCCCACAAAGCCGTAGTTTAGCATAGCAGTCCATAATTCGGTGGGAAGGATAAGGCCGCCCCTGTTATCGGGGAGGCCGCCCAGGTACATGTCCCCCTCCAGGTCCAGGATCTCATTTTCGCCACTGGCGGTGAATGGAGTGCGACGGCTGTTAACAGATATGGTGCCTGAAAAAAAAAGAGAGACATAGATTATATGAGCCATAAAATACATAAAAAACATTAACAAAGTTATTGTTAGTTGTTCAGTAATATTACAGTTAGTTTTTTAGCAGTTTAGGTTTGTGCTTTTAACCCCTAAAAATGTCCCCAAAAGTCATTTTAATGACAAAGCTTAAAAACGTATTTGTTCACTGAAATAAAGCTGCAATAAAATAAATAAATAAATAAATAAATAAATAAACTAGCTTATTTAGCTGCTCTATTCTTTATTGCAATAAAGCTAATATTGTTGCCAAATGTATGATTTTTTTTTTTGGCTAAAAATGTCTGATAAAAAAAAAGTAAAAATGTAAATAAATCAGCAATTTGTTTTTAAATTAAAATTAAATTTAAAACTGGAAGTGTAAAACTAAAATAACAGTATATACATAATGCTAAAAACATGTTAAATAAATATATATATAAATGAATAAAACATATATATATATATATATATATATATATATATATATATATATATATATATATATATATATATATATATATATATATATATATATATATATATATATATATATATATATATATATATATATATATATATATATATATTTATATATATATATATAATTTATAACATGAATAATATGTTCTAATTATAATTATATAATTTTTTTAAGTGAAGGTGATGTTAAAATAAAACAATATATAAAAAAATAAATAAACCACAAAATAAAATTGAATTAAATGAATTAATGTTTAATGTGAAGAGACTATAAACTAAATTAGTGTAAATTAGTGCACTGCATGTTCAGTCTGTCACATGTCTATCCTGTCCACAAGAGAGAAAAATAGGGAAATTATTTTCTATTTATGACCTCATGGGGAGTGTGTGAATCTTGTACAGATGATGTAAACAAGGCATCCCATGTGAGGAACCAGGGATCAATGGGAATAATCTCTTCAGAACTGAAACTGTTCCAGTCACCCACATGGCTCTAAAACATCGCAATATCGATATCCTACAAGACCTCCCAAGGGCCCTGTGCTATGAAGCGATATGGAGCAGTCGTCGATCGATTCAGAAACAGAGTGCCAGCGAGTCAAGAGCAATGAAAGAAAGAAAGAGCTGAAGGAGGATACAGAGAAAGATAGAGGGGATAAAACCTAATAGAAAGTTATGTCATAGTAGATGTGAAATGAAATGGAAATGTCAGCCTGCTTTGGACATTATTGGTGACTAACCACTGTGCTTTTTGTTTAAAGCTGTTATCTTTGGGCTGCAGAGCTTAATGCCTATGGAAAACACAAGCAATTATAGTATCCAACCGATTTAATAATGCAATAAAGTTGAAGTTCTTTTTAAAAGGAGATACAATTTATGTGTAATGTCTTTATTTCTAAGAGCATATTTCCCACATGGGTATCCATTTTAAAGATATTTTAGTCATTTGTTAGTCATTTCTTTCACAGATTAGATTTACAAGGTCATTTTAGATGTACAAAGCCAGACCTAAAGGTCTTCTACCTTTAGGTCTACCTCGTCTTCTACCTTTCGGTCTATTTCATAAGGCGAATGAATCAATAGCACAACCACAACAGCGGGTTTGCTTTGTGTTTCTAAAAAAAAAATTTTCTACCACAAATACTATGGAGTTATTTTGGGTTACTAAATTTAATATTTCCTTTATTAACAGTCATATAATATTCAGCAATGTGCACAGAGCAAAAAATAAGCTCTGCATAAAAACACTCATTGTACCTATATTTCGCCTACACTATACAGTAATACTGTAACCTGTTAACATTAGTAACAAAAAAGCTTAATAAATAATGAATTACCATTACAAATAAATGAATAAATAAATATTGTAATAATCAAATCGATTAATTACATCGAAAATAAAAGTTTGTGTTTACATAATATATGTGTACTGTTTATTTATTTGTATAAATAAATACAAACATACATGTATATATTTAAGAAATATTTGTAATATTTATTTATATTTATGTATATATAGATTTTATATATTTTATTTTTCACATGCAAATATTTATTTTATACATGTATATGTATACATGTGTTTGTACACACACATATATTATATAAACACAAACTTTTATTTGTGATACAATTAACTGCGATTAATGTTATTAATGCGATTAGTGATTTGACAACACTAAAAAACAACAATAATAATAGTAATTATTATTATTATTATTATATTTCTAATTTCTGTATCTTTGGAAGATTAACTTCACATTTATACAAAGAAACAAATGAGAAAAATCAAAAGCTAGTAAATGTGCCAACAATAATAGCTTTACTGCAACAGAAATGCAAACGCTAGTTTAAAAAAATATTAATGAATTAATTTATGAAAATAAAGTACATATTATATACAATAAAGTGTCTACTGGATTTAAAAAAAATAAAGGCATTTATTAAATGTGTTCAGCATTAATAATAATAGGAATAAAGAATACACTTAAGTGTTTGTGAGCGTATTTGTCTGAGAATCCACACACTGACCTGATCTCCCATCTCGTTGGATGTCCACATGATACCAGGCCCCGTCGTTCACCTTGTTCTGTGTAGCTTTCACTTTGATAGTCCCAGAGCCCATGTCCAGCAGCAAATACAAGCTTCCATCCAGAAGCTCAACTGCAAAAAAGTCCACTTTTGTGTTCTTTTGGCTACGGGCATCCTTTCTTTCCTGCGGCTTCCCGTGGGTGAAGAGAATAAGGCCGTTTGGTTCTGTGGTACGGAAGTCGAAGGAGATGGAGCCCATGCGTTTGGTGTTCCACTTGGGTAGGCTGATGTAGGCCTCGGGCGTCTCGAATGAGATGGGGTCCAGGGTGGCCACATTCTCGCACTTGAACACCACATCTCCCTGGATCTTCATTTTGGGATCCACAATGCGGGCGAGCCGGGAGAGTTCCAGCCGGATGTCATTGTTTTTGTAAACAACCTGTGTGGATGTAAGCAAAGAATCACTGAATGATGATGATTTCTGTGATATCTTTATCTGGCTTTTGAAAATAATGAATAAGATTTTTTTTTTTTTTTTTAAAGCTGGTTGCTAAATAGAGAGTCCAGGAAAGGTGACTCTATTCAAATATGACCTGTGATAATACCAATAGGCCAGGCTACTGTCTCTCAGTGGTAATTGTCTCGGGCTGTGCTGGCACAAGCATGTGGGTCTGGTTTTCTTGATAACTATGGTAATAGGGTTACATAGCTGCAATGGCACTTTCTACCACAAAAGCTCTGAGGAAGCAAGTCCTGCCCCCTGCCTGCTTCCCAAATCTAACATTGTGCTCTGGGTCCTAGTGCCTGTCAGTTAAAGACAAGACACCTGGCCATGTGCTCTGAGCAATTGCTTAGTTTTATCAGAGCTTGACGCTTACTTTTTTCTCCCAAAGCACACATGCTCTTAGATTGAAATATTTAGAAGCACATTAAAAAAATTAGGGGCGCAATGAAAAATTTATACAAATAATGTGTTTTTTATTTATTTATTATTATTTTTTATTATTTTTTTTATTATTATTTTTACTATTTTTTTTATAATCAAGGGATACAAAGAGATACTTGAAAGCAAAATTATTTAAAGTTTTAGAATTAGTTTTAAAATATTTCTGCAGCAGGCTTTTAAAAAAAATGCCAATATGGACAGCTTTTCAAAAAGATGGGGAGATAAAATGGAGGATTCTGGGACTCTTACAACCATCTAAAGCAATACTGCAATAAGCAAAAAAAAAAAAATAATAATAATAAAAATTGCAATTTATTGGTATACTTTAAATGTGCAGTATTGTGAAATCGTGAACCTGTAGATCATGCACCAGCACCACAAATTTAATTTGAAATGAAATTATAGTCTTCTGAAGTAAAATAATTACACTAGGCTGTTTTATGATTCCTTTTTTTCCATCCTCAAATTATCCTCAAATAAGTTATACAGTTAAAGACATTTAAGCCTTTTTATGGATTTACATTTAATAAAACTCCACCGGCACTTTTTTTTTTTTTTTTTTTACACACGAGCTCCTAAATACATTTTACAGTTAGAACATCATGCTGTTTTGTGAGTGCAAGCAATCGACACAAACACTCCAGCCCTGATATTACAGTTAATCCTGGACATTGCGGGGTGTAAATCAAACATCCTCTCAGGTGCAGGAAGTGTAAAGGAAGGGCAAAGCGGAATGGAAAGATTGTGTTCTGTTTCTGCAGAAAAGCCACTGAGATAGGGTTTTTCTCCTCTGTTGTGTTTCTTATCTGATAGATCATAAATATCATTCTCCCTGAGGGGGATCCATTTCTCAGACAAAGCCATACGTTGGTTCCTCACATCTCATACAAACATCATTATTTTTCTCCACAAGACTAAAACTGCTAACTTCAGTCTTTTATTGTTCTTTCAAAAACAGTATTTCTTCTCTTTAAACCATCATGATGCTGTCAGACAGATTGACGTACACTGGCTCCTTTAAAACTCTAACATCATGAAGGAAAGATTACTTCAGCTGCAGAATCAGAGAAATTTAATGCACTTATTGCAGCTTTTGTCTAGAAACTTTCCATGTCTGAAATACTGGCATGATGGTAGAGCATGTATAGACTGTTTTCCTAATACAAGCTATATGTGACCCTGGACCACAAAACCAGTTTTAAGTCGCTGGGGTATATTTGTAGTAATAGCCAAAAAAACAAAACAAAACACATTGTATGGCTCAAAATTAATCATTAGGATATTAAGTAAAGCTCAAGTTCCATGAAGATATTTTGTAAATTTCCTACCATAAATATATAAAAACTTAATTTTTGATTAGTAATATGCATTGCTAAGAATTCATTTGGACAATTTTTTCTCAGTATTTAGATTTTTTTGCACCCTCAGATTCCAGATTTTCAAATAGTTGTATCTCAGCCAAATATTGTCAGATACTAATAAACCATACATTAATGGAAAGCTTGTTTATTCAGCTTTCAGATGACGTATGAATATGTAAATAACTAATGCACTACCATTCAAATGTCTGAGGAAAGTAAGATTATGCTAACCAAAGCTGCATTGATTTTACTAAGAATACAGTAAAAAATATTAATACTCAAAAATATTATAATTTAAAATAACAAATTTCTGTTTGAATATATTTCAAAATTTGTCATTTATTTCTATGTTGTTAAAGCTGAATTTTCAGCAGCCAAGTTGTTACATTATGCTGTACATCAAGTAGAATACATTGAAACATCAGTCACTACATCACTAGAGGATTCTGAGAATTTGTTTGTTGTTTAAGTTTATTGTCAGTGTACAAGAAGTGCAACAAAATTTCTGCTGTCCAGTACCTGAATACTTTCATACACACACCCATACTCATAAAAAAAATAATGAATGGAAAAAGAAAAAAGGGACAAAGAGATTATGCTACACACAGAATCCTCGCAAGCATCTCAAAGTCCCAAATATGACCTTGAGGACTTCAACATGACTGAAAACTGCCAGACATTGATTAGACGATGATTGCTGTTAGTTGTAACATTATCATTTCTATTTATCCTGTCTGGTGCATTTTTCATCACTTAAATCAAGTTTCATCTTGCAAATTGTCCACAACACCAGGGGCAGCCTTAGTGTCTGACACAAATTGATACTCTGCAATTTGGTCTGTTCTATGGCATTGTCATTTTGATGCTCTCAGACGGCCCATGAAATGTCAGCCGGTTAATTCAGCTGATGAGCCGCTCAGAGCTGTGAAATATCTGTAACCTTCCCCCAGTCTTGATTCTGAGCTTGCAAATCATATTTCAGTTGTCCAAACTGTTATATCTTGTTTCTGAAATATTCTTTAATTGCATTAATTGAATTTTGGAGCTTGGTGCAAGCCATAGCAGAAAAGCATCATATGTCATTCAAACAAAAGCATTTCAAGGGAGAACAAATATTAGTTTCCTTGGATGAAAAGAAGGTTTACTTGAATATTGTTCACCTAGAAATCTGACATTTGAATATAATGCCATGGCTTTATCTAACAAAACCTGGTATGTAGTTTGCAGTAAAGACCAGCAAGAGTAACGGAGACATAATCTATAGATAGACATGAGAAGACTCCAAGGATCTGTTTGTGTGGAGGTATCTCAGCTTTATGGATTCTACGTAAGGATTGACTGGTTCCAGACACAGAAAGAAATTTGTTTGAGAGTGTGGATGGACTAAAAATTTCATCAGGTTGTTATCTTGCCTTACAGATTCTGAAATAAACTGGAAAAAGAAACTTTCTTACGAAGTCTTTATTTTTCAGCTAGACAATTTACAACCAGAGAGGCCATATGTTCTTCCTAAAGCTTTTGTTAAAATAAAAAAATGAAATAAAAAAAACAACATGAAAAAAAGTTTTATAAAAACCCACGGCAAAGCATTGCACGCTAAGCCAATCCCAGAATGCACTGTATACATAAAATACACACAAACTAATAAGAAGATAGAGGTCAATTGATGTATCGTTTTGCTGATTAATCGGCTGCATTAGTGAAGAAAGAACAGCAGTATGTTTGCTAACGAGGCTGGGAGGATGCGAACATCAACAGCACCTCAAATAGTTAAACATTTTGACCGAAACACACACAAGTCTAACCCAAATCCTTAATGTCACAATTCTATTTGCATTAGTTTATATCCAGCTGTTCACATTAATGCATTTGTTAGCCAGCAAAGTTGCATATTTAAAGCAGTGACATAAGAAAGCATATAGATATGTTCATCAACTGAAAGAAATCCTGCTGTGCCACAGAGCGCCACTCACACAGTTTTCCATCAAATTACATTATATTTGTTCCAAATTGTTGTCAATGTACATGACTTCACCATAGGCTGTAAAATTGTATATTGTGCATTTTTAGTGTGTGAGATACTTGATACCTGCAAGTTGTCCACGTGGCACTGTGCTTTTAGCTAGGTGTGTGACTAACATATTTTGTTATTTAGATTAGATAACCATTGCATGTTTTAGAATAGTATAAATTAAAGTGTGAGAGTATATGATATCCATACTGTACATATGTAATTCCAAAGCTATAGGCTTTTTGTTGCTTCTGCTAACATTTTAAAATGAACTATGAACTAACTTTAATGATCAATATATAGGGTAATTAATATTTAATATTGCTATTTTTATTCATGTATAAAGTATGGTTTAGCACTGTTTTTATTTTTTTATATTAAAGCACTATTTTAGTTTTCGTTCAGTATCCATTGGCTGATTAACTGGTAACGTTCAGTGGTGGTGTTGGCGCAGTGGATAAGACGCATGCCTTTGGTGTGAGAGACCCGGGTTCAAATCCACTGTGTGACACCAATGTGTCCCTTAGCAAGACACTTAACCTCTAGTTGCTCCAGAGGTGTGCGACCTGTGACCTCTGACATATATAGCAATTGTAAGTTGCTCTGGATAAAAGCGTCAGCTAAATAAATAAATTCAAATAATTCAGTGTGGACCAACCAATCAGTATTTGTAAAATCCACTATTGGTTGACATCTAAAAAAAACGTGACAGATGATTATAAATATAGTTATATTTCATTCAGTAATGAAAAGTATTGATACAATTATTTTCATTTTATTTTACTTATTTGTTTTAATATTTTTTTTTTTCATTTTCTGCTTCTGCTGAAAAAAATGGCAGTTAAATTTTAATTCACAAGGATAAATTCAATGAAATGATTCTAATTAAAATTGAATATTTATTTGTATTATTTATGCTTATTTGAGAATGCCATTGTCAGATTGGCCATGCAAACTCAGTTAGAATCAACTGGAAGAGATATTGACCAATCCAAATCGGTCACTTGTGAAGTTAAGATGCTGACTAAGTAGACAATAGGCAGCAAGTCAGCTTTTTCATCTATTCTCACTGACTGCTATGAGCACGAGAAGGCATATTTTGCTTGAATTTGAAGCTAAGGTTCTGTTGTAGTGCCCATGCTGTTGATCTGAGAAATGGAAGAACGGCAATACACATTCTCAGGGTCCTCCCCATGCCCGCGGCCTCCACTCTGCCTGTGTTGGGCCTGTAGTGACACCCACATTCATCATCCACAGCTGTCTGCTTCTGCTATAAATCTTTGTCTACAGTGCCTACCCACCACTCTCAAGGAATTAATAGGCCCCAGGTCAAACTGGAGAAAACTTGGAAATCAGTATAGAAAATTCACTATTCGAGAATGCCAGGTGGCATTTGTGGATGTTTTGCATGGGAGCTCGGGGCAATGAGGTGCAGAAGGGTCTAGATGGCCTGGTTGGACATGGTATAACGAGTCAGGGCTTGCACAGACAAACGTTTGACTATCGGCATAATGGCATCTGGTCTGGTCTGCAACTTATTTAATTTATTCTGTCAGAGTTTGTTTTGTTTTGTTTTGTTCAAACCTCTGCTAGATCACAGCTCATTTGCATTCACTGTATTAAAATATAATTTTCCTCATATGCACAAAAGTCTTGAACCAAATGCTAATGCGCATGCTAACATGAGAAGCCTACCATCTTCACTAACAGCTTAGTGAAGACCTTGTCTCCTATACGGCCACCAGGACAAGACCACAGGAACCAGATGATTCTTCTGCAAAATCTGACTTTGCTGCAGAAGGTTTTTTCTCCATTCTGTCACTGATGGAGTTTTGGTTCCTTGCTGCTGTTGCCTCTGGATCTTAGTTGGGGACACTTCAATTCCAGAGATATCGTCAACTTGATTGCACAGATACTATTTAAACTGAACTGAGCTGAATGATGACATCACTGAATTCAATAATGAACTGCCATTTTGCATTACTGACACACTGTTTTCCTATTTAATGCCGTTCAGTTGCTTTGTCACAATCTGTATGGTTAAAAGCGCTATATAAATAAAAGTGATCTGACTTGACAGCTTAAAACAGACTAACTAAAAAAGTCGTCTTAAAGAGATGAAAACAAAGTTAAAATTCTGTCATAGTTTACATTCCAAACCTATAAAACCATCAAACAGGTTTAGTTACCATTGACCTCCATATAATTATTTATATTATTTATATGCTATTGTACAATTTATTCAAATTTTGAATTGGCTTTTATTTTTACATTAAGTTTCAGTTTTCAGTTAATTCACAACACCCCCCCCCCCCCAATTGACAATAACAACACAGCTCAAAATATTTATGTTCCACGGACAGGTTTTTAAATACATGAGGGTGAGTAAATGATGATAATTTCTGAATGATACGATGACTGTAACTGATGTTTTGTGTGAGAGAGAGAGCGAGTGTGAGAGGCTGGGTCAACCTATCTATCAGAACTCTCACATCCATAGAGCGGTGCTGGCTCTGGAGCATGTGTCCAGAGAGCAGGGACAGTTTCATCCAGCCGGCCCAGCAAAGTGACAAATGACAGTCACCATGCGCACATTCTGGAAACTGATCATGACAGCGGAGCACAAAAGCAAGGGAGCCAGAGTCCAGCCCAGTATCCTGTCATTAGTGCTGGCAGACCCCTGTGCAGCCACACGCCCCGCAATACCCTGATTACTGCCCTTCATGCTCAGTTTGAAAGACGGACACAAGACGGCTCTGAGAAAACCTGCGACCATCTATACAATACTCTGCTTCATTTAAAGAAAAATAAAGAAATTTGTTGTTATCTGTGCTATTGTGTTACTGTTTTTGATATTTGCACAAAAAAGGTCATCCATCATTTTATTTTGAAAAGCTGTGGTATTACATAAACTATTAATTCAGTGCAAAAAAAAAAAAAAAAGGATTTCTGGTGTTAAGACAATATTTTGCATCCTCTGTCCTACAGTATATACATGAAATAAGTAAAAGCAGTGTTAAATGTGTCTGTGCATTACCCTTTTTTACAACATGACTGCAGTAAGCATCTTGTGCCACTGGGTGGCTGCTACAACAGCACTGTCTACTACTGTTAATAGTTACTATCACATAAGTTTAACAGAACAAAAATACCCTAGAGCAGACAAAATGTGTACTGAATAAAAGTAAAACATAAGGAAACTATATAAAACAATACATATAAAATATTTTTTTTGCATGCTCTATGTATAACTAGGATTCTAATTAAAAGTAGAATATACAATACCGATATCAGAAAAAAAGACAACAGATGAATGCATTACACATTTTTTGTCATTTCAATTTTTACACAAAAAGTAAGAGCACAGCATTAGTAAGCTACTGTGAAAATAGTTAATTGCAAACACAACAAAGTCTGGACATTTTAGGTTGAACTGAACCCATCTAAAAATGCAATACGGTACTCTTGAGGTCACGTCACTGAGTAGCATATAAAATTACTCTTCATATTTGGGCTCACTATGAAAAAGAGTATGAGGAGGAGGTCTATCATTATGGCCACTCTTGGGTGGGTGAAGGATGTATAAGTTCTGCTATCTCATCTTGAGCAGCTCTTAGCATCCAGTTCACCTATCTAGCAGAGCAGTGTTATGTAAGCATTCACTATATCGCAGCACACATGAGCCTGATTACTGTAATCTTTGACATGCGAGGGAGTTTTTTTAAAACTCAGCACAGTGAAGAGGGAATGAAATGAGGTTTTTTATGCAAACGCCATTGTTGCAGGTTTTTAGCCCTGCGATAGGAGGGCCGCTCTGATATGGAAATGGCAGCGATAGCTTGATGGTGGGTCATTAAAAGATAGCAGGCTGTTGTAGCGCTCACTGCGAAAAAGGAGGATCTGTTGTCTGCTGTTTGTTCAGCATGAATTAATGGAGGATCTCGCCAGCAGCCCCAAAAAAAGAGTAATTGCCTATTTCCAGCTAAATTAAAGATCAGTCAATTTACTGATAATGTTATCCAAAGCTGAGGAATGTGGAAATGAACAGCTGATCGAAGAGAACAACATCTAACGTCTGCAAACAGTATGATGGCTATTAAAAGGTGAATTGAAAGCGAAAACAAAATCTGCCTGGATCATATTTCACCTCAAAAATCAAAGAAGAGAACATTTTACTTTTTAGGACTAAGATTGCTTGTAGTGTGACAAAATTTTCATGAAAAGGTTTTTCAAAATTATAACTGCATTTATATTACATTAACCACAGTCAATTTAACCATCCTTAAATTAGGTTTTCAGTTTATTATAACTAAATTACAAATTACAATAGATAAATAACAATAAAAACAAATAAAAAATAATTTCCTTATAAATTGGATTAATTTTCTTTACGCATAATATAACTTCTTCTTCTTTTTCTTTTTTGTTTTTGACATTTTCATTTCACATTTACAGATGTCTTCGTGTCCAGCTGTTCACCAGAATCTCTTTGGGATTCCCTTTTTGAGAATGATGCATATCATTATGCAAAGTCTCATCTCATCCAATCACACAAGCTTCTTCTCTGGCCTGTGGAACCTTAATCAAATGATTCTCCACAATTGAAAAGTCAAATTAAATAGGCCTGAAATGATTTTGCATCTGGGCAAAAACGTATAACTCCAGCGAATTTCATTAGAGAAACACACCACAGGTTATGATGTCTACTCTGAATCTATTATTTGGCTTGAACGGTCTATTCAGACTTGTTTCCTCTCAGTCCAGACAAGGACATGGTGATATGATGCGTGTTGTTGAAATAGCGAGGTTCGTCCAGACTACCTACCTCTTTCAGGCAACCCATGAAGTTGTTGCTAACAGGCGACCCAGGTAAGTCTGCTGTGCTTGGACTTCCTCCGACGTAGAAGAAATCATCTGATCCCAGCATTGTGTAATCCTCCTGCGTATAGCCTGTTGTGGTCAGGATGCCATCCACAGATATTGTCACCTGATTAAAAGGAATGACAGAAGGAGAGGGAAAATTTTATCCATTTATCAACATCATGGCTGTGATGGCTGTTGGACCAGGAATAGGTTAGCTTCAATCTTGCTGGTTTGCTGACGGTCTTTGATTGTGTACCAAAGACCTGCACTTCGAGACTTTTGGTAGGCCGTTCTTGTCTAGTATTCATAGACTTACAAAGGACAGGTAAAGAAAATATTTTCCGGCATATTTTCTTTATCTTTGTTGGTGTTAGAAATGGTTTTCTGGTTTTGGACATTAGTTTGAGGGGGTTAGTGTTATGTAACAAACTATAGACAAATCGCTTATTTTTAGTTCAAATTCTGTGCACACTGGTTTAGTTTACATACACATCCATGCATCCAAAATGAGCTAATACTACCACGAATGAGCATGCATGAGGTCAGATGGTCTAAAAAAAAGTTAATAGTGACATACAACGACTGGAAACATGGAATCATGCATCTTCTTCAAGCCAAGACATCATGCAAGAGGAAACAGCACATATGAGACCAAAGCAAAAGCTACAGTATGAAGGCTAATGGGGGAGGACACAGGAAGTCATGACCTACACCACAGTACAGACAGAACAGGATACTTAGCAGATGGTGGGTTGCTAAGACAAGAGTTATTGTGTTAGTAACATAAGGGCTGATCCAGCATTAATGGGTTGGCGTAGCATTCACAAACAAATGGAATCAACTGTCAGAGCTCCAGTGCTAAAGTCTTTTTTTATTTATTATTTCTCTTTTATTTTCATACTGTTGTTTTCATCACTTTTTGTTTTGGAAAGCTTCTGCCAGTTTTTGAGAGTATTTGATAAAAAAAAGGGGGGGGGGGGGGTTCTTAAACAGTTTTTTTCCTAAAACTAAAAAAGGGCCAAAAAGGAAGTTGAAAGAAAAAAAGGAAGAAAGAAAGAAAGAAAGAAAGAAAGAAAGAAAATGGCAGTAAAGCTGTGGTGAAAAATGGGATGAGGACATTTTAAAGAAAGGAAGAAATCCCCGAAATACAAACCCCAGTCTGTTTAATTTTTTATGAAGCCATGAAACCCCAAAAAAGAGAAAGAAAGAAAGAAAGAGGGCCTAGGAAACACAGGGTAAACCCAAAAAAGGACAATAAGAATGATATCTACCAGACAATGTAGTTTGTTTACCATAGCGTGTCCAATACCTGAATGCTTTGAGAAAAGGGGGAAGAAAGGAAATTAAACAATGAACAAAAGGGTTGTTAATAAAATGAAAAACTCAAATGAAGTCATGATGAGTAGCACATTAGTTTAGGTTCTGGTTAGTAAATTAAAGACGATTGTCAATGGTTCATGAGTGGTTAGTCTGGGTCTGAATAAATGTCATCCAAGCAAAGCATATGAGTGAGAGTAAGAAAAGGTGGTAAAGAAAAAGAAACAGCGGATTCTCCAAAGAGCCTGTGGCATTTGTAAAGGCATGTCTCTTGTTGCCAAAATCTTCAAGTGTATACTCACTTCCAGAATATGTTTTTCACCAATAATTTTTTTTCTTCTTTAAAAACACATTTCGTTTTGATTTTTAAGTCCTTTCTAACGTAATGTTTCATAACGTGTTGTTTTCTGCTAGGTCAGTGAACGCTGACCTCCCTCTAGTTGCCTCTTTGTTGTGATTAATTTGGTTTTTGACTTTCCTTGGGCAATTGCTTAGGGTAATTCTAATGCATGTTCTTGGCGTGATAGTAAAACAGCTATTAAAAAAAGTGAAAAAACAAAGTCACAGTCCTAGTGGATCAGAGCTGAAATAGCTTGTGCTCAACTCAACATCTCCACAGACGCCTGCGCAAAAAGCGACATCCTTTTACTGCTGAGGTGCAAAACCACCTAACCACCAAAAATAGTTGCGTTAGCATCTCAAAGAACCTAAAACAATTGAAAATGAATTAGATCATAACACATGAAATTCCAGCTGCTTTAGCATTACCTGTCTGAGGTTGCGTGTGACCTTCACGTCATGCCAGTTGTTGTCGTTGAACTTGCCATTGACAGGCTCGACAATGGCCTCGAAAGCTCCGGAACCCAAATTGATGACCAATGAAACGGCCCCATCTTTCAGGGCCAGGTTGACATAGTCTGCTGACTTTCCGGTGTGAAGGATAAGGCCATTTCTTTGCCAGGTCTTGAAGGACAATGTGATCTCATCACTGCTGCTCTGGATGGGATTCTGAGACAAATCGTAGCAGAAGTACTCAGAACCACGGAAAGTGGCTACGTTCTCTTCTCGTGCTATAAGAGAGAAAAAAATAGGATTAGGACTTCTTGAAATTAAACAAACCCAAATATACGAGTCACAAAATGAGATGAGATGACACATGGCCGAGTGTGGGCAGCAAAACACACAAAGAGGTTGTGCATTTAAAGCCAAAGATCTGGTGAGATCATCAGTGAGATAATTTCTCTTGTTGAAGCAAATACTGTACGCACTAATGTTCAGTATTTTTGTTGCACATCTTAGTCATAATCACAAAAATTCCAGGATTAAGAAAAATGGTCTCTTTATGTATAGCATTGGTTACATTTGGTGTCAGCAGAACTAGAAAGTAATTTCAGAGGTGGAAGATGAAAGAATACGAGGCGAACCTTTGAAAACAGCAATTTTGATATCAAGTTAACTAAAAATGTAGTTTTAGTGATTGCATGCCAAGATCCCCATTGGTCATTGTAATTCAGAGTAGATAATCTACAGCATCCACACGTATGGAAATACGTTTACTCCTGTTCCCTGTGGTCCCCAGGCCATTAATCATCAAGCTATGCTGGTGTGGCTCAGAGGGGTGCAAAAATACACATAACTAATGGAAATTTCCTCAAATCCAACACTGGACATCATTTATATCAGGCAGCAAGAAAAGGACCACAGCACTTATGGCATCATCGATTTATCAGTGCTTCACTTGGGCCACCATTGGGTCGATATATTCTCCAGCTAAATGTTGACAAAACAATCCAGTCTATGCTCCACCTCAGCGATCAGCATTAGTGGATGTAGCATGTGTTTTAACTGACCGGGTAAAGACATCCTGACCTGTTTTTCACTGGACTAAGGGAGCCTGAGCAGACTGCAGGGTTGCAAAGTAGATTTTCTCATCAGGGCTAGGGCTGGTGCCCAGCTGTGATACACTTCACATTGTAATAAACTCATGGTTAAGAACGGAGCAAACTGACTGACTGCGGAACATATTGGAAACACATGGGACCCTGATGCAGCTGGTGAACACCAACACAAAAATCCACTACTTCTGTGCAGTCAGAGAAATTATTTATATTGTATAGCTCATTACAAAGCTGAATGAAACAGATAAATGAAAGATGACTGGATGGATAGTGGGAAAAAGTTTGGTCCAGCAGAAGAGGGTGGTGTATCATCCATGTGTCAAAAACTGGCAGTTATATGTACTTGGCTACTCATAGTGCAAATCCCAATGCTGAAGAGACTTTCAATCCATTAATATTTAGCTAGACTGTATAGGAAAAATAAAGAGAGCTTAATGTCCAGCCTCTGGAGATTACTGGACCATGCCAAAGAGGGTCAAGGAGTTCCCTACCAACGATAAAAAATCACAACAACAGAAACTCACAGACGTTTAACAAAACAGGTCTTCCCAGGTCTTCTATTTAGACCGACTCTTTATTGCTAGTCCACTTAGCATTCATGACATTCACAATTCAATATAAATGTAATATGAATAATTTTAATAGCAATAATTTTCTAATAGGGCTGCCCCCTAATAGTCGACTAAACATTAGTCGACCAAAATGTACTCGGTTACTAAACGTAACCTCGGTTCTCTCTAGAAGAGCGAACGAGTACTGCGTCTTAGCTAAGACGCTACGGGAAAAGTCTCTTTTCACGAAATAGTGAAGCAAAAAATTATCCTTAATTTTGTATTTTTGTAAAGCGCATTTGCAGCAGTACACAGCCATAGGCGAGACGGCTCGTTCGCTCATTGGCTTGTTCTGCGGCAACTGCACAGCCTATCCAGCGCAGGCTGATGCAACATCAGACCAATAAGGGCGCTTCGCGCCCTTCTTGCCACTTCCCGCCAAAACGGGTGTGGCCCAACCTATAAAAGGAGCTCGAAAAGGCTGACTCACCTGATTTATTTCATCGCCGAAGCGAACCAGAGTGAATCGTACGCACGGCAGAGAACGCAGTACTCGTTCGCTCTTCTAGAAAGAACCGAGGTTACATTTAGTAACCGAGTACGTTCTCTTATGAGAGCTCTCTCGTACTGCGTCTTAGCTAAGACGCTACGGGAACCCAATGTAAAACGCCGTGCGCGCAGGGATCACACACCAATAAACCTGAATCAACGCCCAGGATTTACAGTGCACAGTCACCTGAGGGACTCACAGAGAGTCCAGGACAGGAAGGGGGGAAGCCCTCCGTCCCATATCTAGCAACATCTGTAGATGCGACAATATGACATCACACAGCCGAGGCAAGGCATGACCAATGTGGCAATGCGGGTCTTACGCAATACTGCCCATATAACAGTCGGCAGCGCATAACGCTCATGAACTCAGAATTCCCCTCAGGGCCCTGATTCGACTATACCGACAGCAGCCTTGCTTGCAAGGCGGGAACCTCCAGGTTATAGAACCTGATAAATGTAGACGGCGAGGCCCAACCTGCCGCCATACATATATCCTGCAAGGAGATCCCAGTAGACCACGCCCACGACGAGGCGACGCCCCTTGTGGAGTGTGCTCTGACGCCCAGCGGGCACTGAAGGCCCCTGGAAGCGTAAGCTAACGCTATGGCGTCACCTATCCATCTGGATAGAGTCTGTCTCGAAACAGCCATTCCCTTGGAACGTCCACCGAACGAGACAAACATCTGCTCCGTCTGCCGAAAGGCAGCAGAGCGAGACACATAAGCTCTTAAAACCCTGACAGGGCAAAGAAGACTCGAGTCTCTATCCTCTCCTGACACCAGCAGGGCAGACAGGGCAATAACCTGAGCCCGAAACGGCGTGTTGAGGGATTTCGGCACATAACCGTGCCTAGGTTTGAGTATGACCTTTGAGTCATTAGGCCCAAACTCCAAGCACGACTGGCTCACCGAGAGCGCGCGCAGATCACCCACACGCTTCACTGAAGCGAGAGCCAACAAGAATACTGTCTTGAACGACAGATGCTGAAGGCTAACTGATTGGATAGGCTCAAAAGGGGAACCCTTCATGGCCTCCAAAACCGCCGCAAGGTCCCACATAGGGACTGACGGAGGTCTGGGAGGATTCAGCCTCCTAGCTCCTCTAAGGAACCGGATGACCAAATCATTCCTTCCTATTGACCGACCGAGCGCTGTTTCAGAAAACGCTGCGATGGCCGCCACATAAACTTTGAGCATGGATGGGGCTCTGCCCTTATCCAACAGCTCCTGTAGGCAGGAGAGAACCTCCGTCACCTCACAACTAAGGGGTGAACATCCTCGAGCTGTGCACCAGCTGGAGAACACCGACCACTTCGAGGCATACAGACGTCGTGTCGACGGAGCTCTAGCCTGAGTGATGGTATTTAGCACTCCCACTGCGAGATCAGCGGGTAACGGTTGAGCGCCCACACATGGAGGGACCACAACTCTGGTTGAGGGTGCCAAATCGAACCCCTTGCCTGCGAGAAGAGGTCCCTCCTCAACGGTACTGGCCATGGGGCGACATCTGCTAACTGCATCAAATCTGGGAACCATGGTTGGTTCTTCCAAAGAGGTGCTACAAGCAGTATTGAACATCTCGTTTCTCTCACCCGTTCTATCACCTGCGGAAGGAGGGAGACGGGAGGGAAAGCATAAAGCGGGCAGCACGGCCATTTCCGTGACAGCGCGCTTTCGTTCTTGGAAAAGAACGCAGGGCAGTGAGCGTTTTCGTGGGACGCGAAGAGGTCCACCTTCGCCCTGCCAAATCTCTCCCACAACAGCCGGACTGTTTGCGGGTGTAGAGACCATTCGCCCGTAGGAACATTGTCTCTGGACAGCCTGTCTGGACCCAGATTCTGTAGCCCAGGCACATGCACTGCCCTCAGCGAACGCACGTTGCACTGAGCCCAAACCAGGAGGCGTTCCGCCAGCCTGTACAGGTTTCGGGACCCGAGTCCGCCCTGGCGATTTATGTAGGACACCACAGACATGTTGTCCGAACGGACTAAGACGTGGTGGTCCTTGATTTGGGGACAAAAGCGCATCAGCGCGTTCTCCACTGCCAGCATTTCCAGACAGTTGATATGATGGAGCTTTTCCCGCTCTGACCACAGGCCAAAGGACGGTTTGCCCTCGAGCAGCGCTCCCCATCCTGAAGTGGAGGCGTCCGTCGACACCATCTTCACATTCGGGAAGTCCCCAGGCTTACACCTGATCGGTACCAGCCATTCGCTGTCCAGGGTGCCAGAGCTGTGACACAGCTCTGATTGACCTTGAGATGCAGCCGGCCAGACGCCTACGCTCTGCGCGGCACCCGCGCCTTCAGCCAGAGCTGCAGGGGTCGCCTGCGGAGCAGGCCCAGCTGCAGAGCCGGAGATGCTGAGGCCATGAGGCCCAGCATCTTCTGACAGTGTTTGAGCAACACGGTCGCGCTGCAGCGGAAAGAACTCGCTGCGCGCTGAATGCCCAACACGCGCTGTGGTGACAGCCACGCTGTCATGGAACACGAGAACTATACCCAAAAACAGAATCATCCGAACGGCAAGACTGTAAACTGGTATGCCTGGCCCTCGAAGGCGAATCTCAAATATCGCCTGTGGTTTGACGCTATCTGTATTTGAAAATACGCGTCCTTCAGATCTATTGACATGAACCAGTCCCCTCTGCGAATCTGTGCGAGGAGCTTCCTGGTCGTAAGCATTTTGAAACTGCGTTTCATCAATGCCTTGTTCAGCTGTCTTAGATCCAGTATGGGCCTGAGACCCCCGTCTCTCTTGGGCACCAGAAAGTATCTGCTGTACAGCCCCCCCCTCGCTTTGAGCTTGAGACACAGGCTCTACAGCCCCTTTGCTCAACAGTTTTGATATTTCGGCCCGAAGTATGTGTGCTACTTCTGTTTTGACCGTAGTTTCGACGCGCGCTAAAAAGCGTGGAGGGCGTCGAAAAAACTGTAGCGAGTAGCCTCTCTTTATAATGCCTAGCACCCAATCCGAAACCCCTGGAAGCGCTGACCATGCATCTGCATGAATGGCTAAGGGCTGGATGCGAAGCACGCTCTGTTGACTGGGCAACGGCGGCGCTCGGGTGTGCTGTGCATTTGAGGCGGGGAGCGCGCTGATCACAGAGGGCAGATCGCTCCTCCTCGACCCCGTCCCGGCGCTTAACCGACTGGGGGAAGGCTGAGCAGGTCCCGTGGGACTCGTTATGTCTGCGAGTAACTGTGGGCTGCATGTGTGCACATTTACCACTTTCAACTCACTGTCTGCCTGTGCAGAGCGTACGTGCACGGGCCTTGTTTTTACAGAAGCCACGCGCCGTACGTGACATAGTGTATGTGGGCACTGGGGAGTGGGCACGTTTACAATGCGGCGCGCTCGACCGATCTGTGTCGATCTTATGTGCGCGAGCCCTGTGTGCAGGGCTGTGCTTACATGTGGAGATGGGCACTGAGGAGTGGGCATCGTCACTGCATTTATAGCACCATCGGCTGTGGCCGGACGAGCGTGCATGGGTTTCGTTTTTACAGAAACCACATGACGCGTGTGACATAGTAATTGTGGGCACTGAGCGGTGGGCACGCTTACTATGCAGTGCGCGCGATCGACTTGAGTCGCTTTTATGGGCGCAGGCCCTGTGTGCAGGGCTGTGCTTAATGCAGTGGGCACGTTTACAATGCGGCGCGCTCGACCGATCTGTGTCGATCTTATGTGCGCGAGCCCTGTGTGCAGGGCTGTGCTTACATGTGGAGATGGGCACTGAGGAGTGGGCATCGTCACTGCATTTATAGCACCATCGGCTGTGGCCGGACGAGCGTGCATGGGTTTCGTTTTTACAGAAACCACATGACGCGTGTGACATAGTAATTGTGGGCACTGAGCGGTGGGCACGCTTACTATGCAGTGCGCGCAATCGACTTGAGTCGCTTTTATGGGCGCAGGCCCTGTGTGCAGGGCTGTGCTTACATGTGGAGATGGGCACTGAGGAGTGGGCATCGTCACTACATTTATAGCACCATCGGCCGTGGCCGGAACACCAGAAATAACACTCTTTTCGTGAAACATCTGGGTAGCCGTGATAACGGCTTTTGTGTGCAGGCAAGCGGGCACTCGTGCAGGCTTGCACATTGCAGAAGACGCTGAGGCTGTCACAACTCTTGGAACTGCAACAGCGGCGCGCTTGGGTGAGATTGCTGGCTTCACCGCAATCCTCTGCCGCGGCTCCCGCGGTGCGGGGCGACGGCTTGAAGAGCGAGAACGGGGTCCCGAGCTGCGTTGCTGGCGCTGTCGCGATGACGCAGCTGGAGGCGGTGGGCGTGACTGAGAGCTCTGTGGGGCCGGTCTAGAGCAGCTAGCTGCAGAACCGGAGCGCTTAGGCAAGAAGTGCTTGAACGCCTGCGAAGCTTTCTGGTCCTCGGCGAATCTCTCCACAAACTCGTTGACAGATGATCCGAAAGGGCCAGCAGGAGTCAGCGGTGCGTCGAGGAACGCAGCGCGCTCAGACTCCTTGATGTCAGAAAGCGTCAGCCACAAATGCCTCTCAGCCACCGTAGCGGAAGCCATAACCCGTCCCATGGCCTGTGCAGCGGACTTAGCAGCGCGGAGGGAGAGATCCGAAGCACTCCTCAGATCCGCGAGACAGATTGCTTCAGGTCCCATCTCATCCAGCTTGCGGAGGAGATCGCCCTGGAAAATCTGCAGCGCAGACGCAGCCTGCCCAGCAGCAGAGAAGATCCGTGCGAGCAGCGATGACGTCATGCAGCAGGCTTTGGACGCTGCGAGTGGCACTTCTTATGGCGCTGCGGTGCAGCGGATGATGCAGGCTTTGAGAAGAACGCCCGGTGAGTCCTCAGAGTCACCATAGGCATTTGCTCGCAATGAGGGCAGCCGCCGTCAGCGAGCGCGAGCGCTGCATGGTCCTCACCCAGACAGGAGACGCAGATGGCGTGACGATCTCCTTCGCTGAGCGGGGCTCTGCACGAGCCGCACGAGGGCATCTTTAAAAAGACGCAGCTCTTTTTGTGAGTGTGCGTCGCAGGGCGAACACACACAGGATATAATGATACAAAGGATACTAAGGATATAGGCGCTGGACAGCGCAGCAGGAACGGCAGTGGAAGGCGGCGAGGCCAGCAGCTTCAGAATGGCTCGTCCCGCTGATATGCTTCTCAGACGGCGCTTGCTTCCTCCGTGATCCAGCGATGCGTGAGCTTCGCTGAAGAGATGAAAAATCAGGTGAGTCAGCCTTTTCGAGCTCCTTTTATAGGTTGGGCCACACCCGTTTCGGCGGGAAGTGGCAAGAAGAAGTGGTTTATTGGTCTGATGTTGCATCAGCCTGCGCTCGATAGGCTGTGCAGTTGCCGCAGAACAAGCCAATGAGCGAACGAGCCGTCTCGCCTATGGCTGTGTACTGCTGCAAATGCGCTTTACAAAAATACAAAATTAAGGATAATTTTTTCCTTCAGTATTTCGTGAATGAGACTTTTCCCGTAGCGTCTTAGCTAAGACGCAGTACGAGAGAGCTCTCGTAAGAGAACTATATTAGTCGCTTACTTGCTGGAAAAAAATAACAGCCATAAAAACCATAACAGCTGGTCTGTGTGGTAATTAATACATTGGTCAGGACATGCAAACATTAATTTCATTTGTCTATCATCTGAAACATGTCAGCATCATTACACGTTTGTGCAGAGTGTGGAAGCGGAATAGTAGCACGCTTAAAATGAATGACTATTTAGTCGATCAGAAATATCTTTAGTTGAGGGCAGCCCTATTTTTTAATCATAATTTTTTATAATAATAATGTTATTTTTTTAATCATATAATAATATAAAACATTTAATTACACAGATATACATTATATGTGTGTGTGTGTGTGTGTGTGTGTACGTATAACATATATATAACATACAAGAACAAAATACATAAGTTATGTACCAAATATTTATGTATTCCATTATGTATTAAATACACACTATCTATACACACAGACACATACATACTTGTACATTATATGTACTATATATAAAGTGGCATAACCTTCAAATCAGATTATTATATATATATTTTTTTAATAACAGCAATTATAACTGCATAGAACATACTGCAACTCTGTGTCAAGCCTGGTATATAAAGGGAATATTTCACCAGCATCTGTGACTTCCTGCACCCACCGAACTGCATTTCTCAACATTGTAAGTATGCATGCTGGCATGGAAGCCTTGTGCTGACACTTTAGCAGATGCATTATTACTCCACAGAGCATGGCTACCATTCATGGCGTGTTTCTGAAAGAGAGGGCCATCAAATAGTTCCCCGACATCTTATCTCCCTACTTCTGACTGACTTGGAGTGGTAACCGCATCCTTGAGGTCCTGCCACACCATTAAAGTACCTAGAGAGAGTACTGAACTGATCAATTATTAATTAAACAGAGTGTTGTTTTTACTGAAGACACCTCCACATTACTGCCAGATGTTACCCTACACAATCATCTTAAGCTCTGAATACTTAATAAGAGTCACCTTCCCACGCTGATATGATGTGGGATCACAGTGGGGAAAGTGGAAGATGATACATTGGGGCTGTAATTAAAAAAAAAAATCTAAATAAATAAAACTTTTTTTTTTTCTGGAATCAAAATAAATGAAGTACACGATCACAACCAGTAAGATTAGTAAGGGTCAGTAAGATAAAACATTTTTTTTTATATATACGTTTCGCAAACCAAGGCTGCATTTCTTTGATAAAATACGGCAAAAACTTTATTATTATTTATTATTAAATTAATATTGTAAAATATTATTACAATTTAAAATAAAAGTAACACTTTACAATAAGATTACATTTGTTAACTGTATTTAATGCATAAACTAAAATGTATAAATGCTTTTGAAGTATGTAAGGTCATGTTAACTAATGTTAACAAATAGAATCTTATTGTAAAGTGTAAGCAAAGCAACTATGTTCCATTTTAACCCATTTCAAAGTGAAATTTATTCCTGTGATTGCAAAGCAGAATTTTCAGCAGCCATTGCTCCAGTCTTTAGTGTAACATGATCCTGATTTGGTACTCAAGAAACATTTCTTATTATCTGTGTTGCTGCTTAATATTTTTGTGGATTACAGCTATTTAACCTTATATCTTAAAGACATTTTAACACGCAATAGGCTCAAATATGTTCAAATTATCAGACTATGGTTTTGTTTATTATTTAAGAAAACATGATCAATTTTGCATTGACAGCATTAATTATTTTTAACAGTCCATACCCCCTCCAAACAGTCCTATTTTTCCAAGCTCTGATATATGTAAAGAGACGGAAAGAGACAATTGGCCAACAGAATGAAGTGATCTGCTTCCAAAAACTATGTGTTCTTTTGTTTAACACATTTTTCAACATGACAATATTTTAGTTAAGGATAATTAGAAGACATATTGTTGGCCATGTAGTATACAGTATGTGGGATTCAATACCGGCCTTGCAATAAATCCAACTGAGAGGAAAATACTGAATAGCTACCATTTATTAATTCCTTTGTATTTGTTTTTAGACTTCATCCTTTATAAAGTTCCAAGCCTATCTAAAACTATCACACAGACTACTGTGAACAAAAACCAGAGCACAGAAGCACATTTCTCAGTTTCTGTCTCACCGCAGCACTCTTTTCAAAACAAACCTTATCTCTATAGATTTTTAATGAAAATCCTCAAGGGGGCAAAGGTACTTAATCTCCTCTATAATAGAGAACACAACAGAAAGGAGGGGTGAGGTTATGGCTGTGCGCGAGATAGTAAACGTGCTGAATTATGAAATCTTAATGAAAACATCCTTATTAGTCAAATCAGCACCAGGGACAGAGATTCTTATCGAGTCATAATTGCAATGATCCACTAAAGCTTTTTCCCTCCACTACACAGAGACGGATGGCGGTGGTTTGGTCAGAGATGTGCTCATGTGTAAACGTATCAGAGGCACATGAGTGGAGAAAAGAAGTGTCGTTAGAGAAGCCATTAAATCCAGCATGCTTTGGGGAGGAGACCATTAAAGGGTGAGAGCTCTCAACCTGTCAATCACATGTGAGAGGATGCAGGCAACTTTCTGACCAATTGGCCTCTCAACAAGAACAAAACTGGCATTTGCCACATAGTGCCCTCCACAGAAATATAGCCTCTGATGACAGACCGAATGGAAATGATAATGCCTGTATCAGAAGTGCTGACATTATATCAAATAATGACATCTTCAAGTGAAACTGAATATTCAGACATACAGATGGTTGTATCAAACCCAGTTTAAGAATGACGTAATGTTTTGATTGTGGTATATGGAGCAAGTGTGTGTGATCGTGCCTCATTGTGGGTGTGTGAGATGCCTAGCTAGGACAGGAGTAGTTAAGTGGTAGATGAATATTCAGTGGGATATAAAGCAGAACAAGACTTAATATTACCCACTTAGGATTTGATTGTTTTGTGAAAAAAATTGCATCAGCAGAAAAATCTGAGAAAGTTACATTTTGATGAAAGATTAGATTTGTATTTTTATTTTTTACAGATGAATTATGTATAACTAAATCAGGGACATTTTACAAAAAAAAAAAAAAAAAAAATGATAAACCTTTCAGTTAAAGGTCAAACTGCTGAAGAAAAAAATAATTGCAACACTGCTAAAATGATTTTTCTAAAAAAAAAAGATTATTAGAGCATCCTTTACAAGAAAATACCCTTTCAGTCTTCCTAATTTAATGTTACTTGTCGTTTCTTTATAATTAATAGTAAAATGTACAACTGTAGCAATTTCTTAGAGAAAATTGTTTCTACACCTTTTTTTTAATCACCTTTATTTTAGCACTTTATACAAAAGAGATTGATTCCAAGAAGCCTGTGTACTTTTCATTGTTTCAAAGAATTTGCTTAACCTTGATCAGAAAAAAAAATCTAATGACGAAAAAACGAAAACAAAAAAATGTGCAAACACAAAACACAAATGAAAAATATTTTTTTTTTTGATTTCATCATGTTATGCATGAAAAAACACTCAAAGAAAGATGTTCGTTCTAACATCAAACTTTATCTTAAAAGTGACCAAAAGATGAGCACATTCTTGCAGTAGAGTACATAATTAGAGCTAATCAATCTCTCTCAGTCTTTCTCTCATTCTCTGTCTCTCATTCTTTGTCTGTCAACTGAGGGCAGAGTTAAGGCTAATCTTTCCCTGCAGATCCAAAGGCAGCTTCCAGACGGTGTGGACCGAGCATCCATCATGCAGTAGTGATGGAGAAAATCAATAAAGAGGGAAGAAAAAAAACAGGGCCCATCTCCCTCAGGCTGACCTAGAGAGACCCTGTTGTGCAGGCCAAACTTCCATCCCGGACAGTTGCTGACTCACCAGCCTCTAGCAACCATATATTACAACCTCCAATTGTCAAACTCACACAAAACTGCAATCAAACCAACCCACAGCTATAATATTAGACTTACATTGTACAGTACCTTTTAATCAAATTAATCGATTATTCGAAATTGCAGAGAAATTCAAAAAGAAATTAAATGGCTCGCTCCTCTCTTTTGCAGCTTTTATCTGCTACTATTAGCGTTCTCTCTCTATTTCTCCATGTCTCTCAGTCTGTCTGCCTCCCCGCTGGTGTCTGGGTGCCAGTCTGCCTGTTACAACCACTAGGTAGAAGAATTAACCTGTATACACTGTGTGAAACAAAAAGCTTTACATGTTATTATTTGTCATTTCTTACAGTGATTACCAGTTATCAGGAAGTCCAAACACAATTAACATCCAAATCGTTTTATCCCTTGAACCTTCAACTCCACATAGATTATGTTAATGATGATATAAAACAGGATTTGTCAGTGATTGTAAAGATTGGATCAGATGTACAGATGGTCATATCTAGCCCGGTGTAAGAATGACGTAATGTTTTGATTGTGGTATATGGAGCAAGTGTGTGTGGTCATGCCTGATTGTGGGTGTGTGACGTGCCTAGCTAGGACAGGAGTAGGAGTGAAATCAGCAGGGAGTTCTGGACTCAGACCAGGTGCAACAAGACAGGAATTCCAGATCGGTCCATCTGTTGGTCTTTCTCAATCTTAAGTTCTGAAACACATTGTGCTTACACTAAAATCTTTATAAAAGATACATAAATGCTTTTGCCAGTTTAAATACAAAATGCATTAAAAAACACAATCAACATAAAACTTCATGCTATACAGCCAACTTTAAAAATGACAAAACTGTTATATGCAGCACTAGCTTGAGCATTTTAGTGGGATAGTTCACCAACAAAATGTATCCTCAGGTCATTTAAGATATAGATGAGTTTGTTTCTTCATTGTGACAGATTTAAAGAAAATGTGGCATTACTTGCTCACCTATGTATCTTCTGCAGTGAATGGGTGCCGTCAGAATGAATCCAAACAGCTGATTAAAAACTTCACAATAATCCACAAGTAATCCACACAACTCCAGTCCATCAATTAACATTATTTGAAGCAAAAAGCTGCCTGTTTGTAAGAAACAAATCCATCATTAAGGTATTTGAACTTGAAAATGTTGTTTCTGGCCAAAATACAAGTCAATAATCCACAATATCCACAATAACCCTCTTTTGGCCCCTCACATAAAAAAACACACAGACATATTTGTTTAGAACGGTTTTGGACTGTTTTCATTTGTAAACAGTGCATGTTTTGTACATATTTCTCTACTGATTCAGACAAGACAAAACATTTTCACTGAAGAAAGCAATATTATAGATAGAGGACTAAACCGTTTATTAGAAACATGTAGCTTTTCACTATACAATATATCAGTTGTTTTTTTTTTTTTTAGCTTTTTTAGTTTTTAGCTGTTTGGACTCTTATTTTGATGGCACCCATTTACTGCAGAGGATTCACTGCCGAGCGATGTAATGCAGAGGATCAATTGGTAAGAGTCAGATGTAATGCTAAATTTCTCCAAATCTATTCTGCTGAAGAAACAAACTCATCTACATCTTGGATGGCCTGAGGGTGTGTGAACTATTTATTTAAGCAAATTTTTCTGATAGGATGAAATTTTTTTCAAATGCTGAGAGGTAGATTAAACAGACTTCCCCATACCAGCAAAGCCTTTCTTCCTGAGAATGAGAGATGAGAAATGAAAAGATAACCATATGCAATCTAGTCCCTGTTAAAAGCAATGTTCTATCACCCCCGTCTGTGATGGGATAATTATCTCCTCACCTACCTCTATTTAGTGCAGCAAAAAAGTGAAACTTCAAGCTGATCACCTCTTAAAATGAAAAGAATTGCTGTGCCCCATTCTACTGAAATTGTAATTCCGCTTTTGAAAAGCTTCGGGATACTGTTTAAGCGTTTGCTTTCACAATCCAGAGAAAGCTATTTCATACTCAGCTAATTTAAATTTGCCAGTTCTTTTTGATCTCTGGCATTAAAAGTATTTCATTATTTTTTTCTTCATTATTTCAATTTTAGGTATGACGCTCAAGGATAGAGGAACCATCTAAAAAAGAAGAAAACAAAAATATTAAAGCACTAGCAGTCCAACTTCAGTAAAGGTATTCAATGATCGTATTAACTACAGCTGATGTAATGCCAATAAGGGTTGATGGTTTCTAGAAATAAAGTAACTTCTACAATCTAGAATTGATTTGACTTTAAGTACACTAATAAAAGAACAGCTGTCACTACAATTAATACTCCAATTGATAAAGATATATGAATATATATGATGTTTAGGGTTGGCAAGAATGGTAATGTTTTGTTGTTGTTGTTGTTGTTGTTGTTTTTTGTTACAAGTCTGCTTACCAAGGCTGCATTTATTTGATCAAAAACACAAAAAGCAGTAAAAATTAGGAATAGTATTACAATTCAAAATGACTTTTTTTTTTTTACATATATTTTACAATCGAATGTATTCATCCAATGGCAAACTGAATTTTTATTAGTCTTATTTTGTAACATTATAAATGTCTTTACTGTCACTTGATCAATGTATTGTACCTCTCCTTGCTGAATAAAAGTATGAATTTCTTTTTATTTAATATATATATATTATATAGTTAGATATACTAGGGCTGTGACGGTGGCTGATTTTTACCACCGCGGTAGTCATGGACTAACAACCGCCGGTGGCGCGGTGTTGATAAAAAAATTATTATTTTTTTTTTTCAGTTTAACGTATCAAAATATTTAACGTAGGGGCGGGGATGGCCACCCACTCACAACTGCTGCTTCTGTCACTTGAAAAGAAGTGAATTTATTGAGTCGCAGAATGACTGAACAGGAGACGTTTCAGACACGCGCTCCACTTCACTCTATTATCAGGTGCAAGTTAAGCGAGCGCGGAAAAGGTCCTGTGCTCAAAAATGCCGGTGCCGGCTTCCTTTGTGCGTATATCAAACTGCGAAATAAACTATGTGCAAGCAGTGTTGTGGTCAGTTAATTCATGGAATTACCAAAAAAGGTGATTAAAGCTGACTTAAACTGTGCATGCATGTAATATTTTATATATATTATATACAGGAGATATATTTATATATATATATATGTATGCACATGTCTATGAAATCAGACCAGCACTGTCTCACTTATCTAACACATCCTATTTAACTCGTCAGTTCGTGTTTATTTGAGCACTTCTGTCAGTGAACGCCGTCTGCAAAACACTAAAAGAAATATCAAAGAAATAATGCAGTTAAACAAGAAAGTAGCCTAAATAAGAAAGTTAAATACACCCTGTCCAACGGACGTGAGCGACGCAGCGCGACAAAATACTCATTATAATCAGTGATGCTACACGGATGCAGCACAACACGACATGATAAATCCCCGTCCGGTCTGTGAGGTACTGACACAGAGTTCAAATGTCATGTATAGACACTAGACAGACTAAACCTGTCGCAACGTGGTTGTGTTGCGTCCGGTTTACTTTTCCGCCACCAAGCAAGCTCAGTAACTAACTCTTCATCTGCACGCGCTCTCTTTGAAATAGGAATCATTGCCATATTTCTTGTTACCATCTTTTATTTATCGCTGTCTCGTTTTTATTTGGCCAGTTTGGAGAAAGCCTCACCAAACTTGACCAGCCAGCGTTTCTGATCACGAGAACTTGTGCAAACGCTGATGGGTGACATGAATGCAGATGACTCCAGATCGGTGATGTGGTATTTGCTTTCCCAACAAGATCCATCGCCCAACACTAAACTAATTTGATGAATGCATAAACTTTATTTTCCTGCGCTCAGATCTGCCAATCTAAAGGAAACACTGTGTTTGAGGTAATTTGTTAATTACCATAGATTTATAATTTGCAACTATTACAGTTATTACACTTTTATACAAAACTTTGTTTTATGCTTGCTATAGAGTTTGTGACATCACGTTCACTACTGCCGGTGGCAGTAGACAACCGCGGTAGCAACTGACCACCGCGGTGACGCGGTTGTCACAGCAACCATCACAGCCCTAAGAAATACACACATATATATACACACACTTTAAAATTCATAAAGTTTTATATAAAGAAATAATATTTTATAATACAAATATAAGATCATAAACCTCTGCATAATTTTCATCTATGTCCTATAGAAAAAACTGAAGATGCAGCACTGAAGATGCATTTTTTTTTTTTTTTTGCACCACTGGAGGTGTTGTTGTCTTTAGGAGTAATGATTCCACTAATGATACATAACACACACACATTTACTAAGCACAAGGATTCAATATGCACTAGAGGAAATGCAGATTCTTTCACATGAGTTCTTCTCTAAGATCTACATTCCCTGAAAATGTCATGTTCCACAGTATCTACAATCCAGAGCTATAGTGACATTTCCCTCTGAAAGGCTTTGTTTCTGCCGCTGTAATTTGGGGTAATGGCATGTAGGGGTTGATGTAATCATGAAAAAGGCTAAAGAAAAGCACAGAAAAACTAAAACAAGCACGGTTCAAAGGAGAAAGATACTGCCATCTCAGGAGTAAGATGGGTGGTTGAGCTAAAATACTCTTCAAAATGAGAGCCGACGAGCCAAAGAGAAGAGGAGAGATTCCTCCAATAGAATAGAAGAAAGATAATCATCAGAAATGTCTTCACACACAAGAGAACTCATTTGTTACCCTCCTCTCCAAAACCAATGAAAAGCCCGGATGTTAGTTACCTCTGATCACACTGAAAAGCTGGAAAATGCTGGCAGCCATTTTTACTACAACGAACAGCTCATGAGGGCCACTGTTATTTCAAATAACACAAAAAACATATAATCAAAACCAAAATTATGGGGAAAATGGGCATTACCAGCCTGATTTCATGATATAACACTGTATTCTTAAAGCATATAGCCATAAATCGTGCCCCATACTCTCTATTTGTGAGCAGCTTGTGAGGTATGCAAAAGCCAGCGTTATTCATATACAGTATACTTTTTCTTTGGGTCAGTATGTTTTCTTACCTGAGGCATGACAGCCAGTCCCATGAGTATTTTATTTGCTTTCAACATAATACAGTGTTATTGGTAATTATCTCTGCTGTCAGCTGCTGTGTTGATATTTAATGAAGGGGCATCTATGTCTGGGTGCCATTTTTCAGCTGCCTTGGTGTTGCCGTGGAGACATGCTGGTGGAGGGCAGTGGGGCTTGGCCCATCATTTCCCTTCTGAACCAGATAAGACAGGCATTTAGTGCCAGAGCCCAAATTCAATATTTATTTCCCAACCCCCTTCATTTGCATTTCATATTTGTACGATGTTACACACACACAGAGAGAGAGAGAGAGAGAGAGAGAGAGAGAGAGAGAGGAAGAGAAAGTGTGTGGGAGAGATAGCTTGTCAGTAGGATTACTGTTTTATAAAATGCATTGTAAGGTTATATTAAGGGATAGAGGAACGATACATTGCAACATTATTCCACTGTGATATACAATAACAGGTCATCATAACTGTACTTCATTGTTGACAACTGAGTGCATTAGTGAGGTCTAATAAAGCCACCTGATTTCCATGTGCATTTATATTCTAATGCAAACTCTGTATTACCACAAACAACAAAGGGCATATTTTTCCAAAAAATAAAAAAATAAAAGGCCAGTACAAACCCAGTACAAAGAGTCTACAGCACAGGTGAAAATAATAGCACTATATCAAAACAGCAATTTATATAATATGATTTCATTTAAAAAACCTATCAGAATGCAAGCGTGCATAATTGTTGGCCGCTATAGGTGGTAGTGGTCTTTTTCAATGGTCAATTTTCTTTGTAATGGTAATTAACTTGAACTGTTTGAAATCTTGATGAAATTAAAGTCTGTTAACTATCAACATGTACATAGCTAGTTACCTGAAGGTAACTATCAACTGCTAAAGTATGGAGGTTTTTTACCACCACAGTAAAGCAAGAACACATGATAAGTATGTACTGCAGGAGCACATGCTTAACCAAGTATTTGCATCAGAGTACTTGTGTAAAGTACATTTCCTGTGTATAACTACAGACACAAAAGGACAAACAGGACACACCCAATCCCAATTCTACCCCTTAGCCCTTCCCCTTTCCCCTACCACTCCATTTCACGCGTTCACATGAAGGGGTAGGGGTGTCTCGATTCTCTTTTGGTTGGAAGGGTAGGAGTAAGGGGAGGGGCCAGATAGCCCTTCAAATGAAGATTTTTTAGGACCACACTTCAAACGAAGGGATATGAATTATCTCAGCATAAACCAGCTTCAGCAGGAACATGGCTGTCCGAGCGAACAAAAAGACACATAAATGTAAGATTTTTTTTTTGAGAGAAAAGTAATAATTTGTTTTATGTTACATTCAGTCGTGAGTTCATATTTACAATCATGTTACTCAAAGACATGTTTGCAAAACAAAATCGCTAAAATTTGCTACCGTCATATAATTACAAAATGCACGATAGTGCCAAAACATATTTTCATGTTTGATCAGGGTGATAACCACCATAGATATTGAGAAGGGCTAGTACCCCTAATAAATCGCTAAACTCTTTTCTCAAATATTGCCAATTTGAGAGAGAGAGAGAGAGAGAGATGAAAGTTGCATGTATGCGCATCTGTGCGTTTCTCTTTTTAGAGTGAGTTTACTTTAAAAACAGCAATTTTATCCTCTAGTTGCTGGAAAATATAAATGTAGTAATTCAGTATTTAAACTGTTATTAATAAAAGTCGTAGGGTAGTGCTGACAAGTTTCTTTGCTCCTGGATGTGTGAGCTGCGCGATATCTGATGTGTGTTTATGTGTGTATGTGTGTCAGTAAGCAGCGCATTAATATAAAACGGTAATTAAAGGCTGAAATGCACACCAGAACACCTGTATATGTGTGTGTATTGTAGGAGCCAGACGACGTATGACATCGTGTGAGGAAGTGGTGTCCAAATTCTCAGGGGAATATTTTCACCCCTTTCCCTTATCACTCAAGGGACAAGGGGAAGGGGTAAGCGGAGAATTAGGGACAAGGGGTAAGTGGAGTGGTAGGGGAAGGGGAATAAAATATAATTGGGATTGGGCCTTTGTCTCCTACGAGCAGACACAACAAAAACACATTAGCCCTGCTTGAAAAACATAAACAGGATGACCTTTACCCTCCACAGGGGTATATCCATGACTCGTACCTGTCAATAAACCCACGACCCTAGAAACACCATTAAACACAAAGTAACAGCCCGTTCACTTTCAAAGAGAAAGAGCAGGAGACTCTGATAAAGGATACAACCCCAGCATCAAGGGCATCTATTCCCTTGTTATCTCTCTATTCATATTGAATTGAATTGAAAATCATCTGCGTGTGAAAAAGGAACAGCTGAATCTTGAAACCGCATATCGTGAATCTCATCTTTCCTGCTTGGGAATCAATGAAAGGTCGTAAAACATTATGAAGATTCTAATGAATCAGGTTTGACATTATTGGTCATGAATGATTAGTGATTATAGAGTCTTAAAGGCCATGTATGTGTGCGCAAGATTCATAAGTGTTAAAGACAGCTGCCTGCTTGGCTTTCCATAACTCCTCATAAATGCTGTACCACATTTCCCCAGTTAGAGGAAATAATTGACGCTTTGACATGAAAGATAGAACAAGCTGAGATTAATCAAAATGTTAAACGAATTTACAGAGGCATTCAGAGTGTTTGTGATAAATTACACATATTAAAGTCAATGTGTTTTCTTCCTTGGAGAGGCAAAAAAAAATGTTGCGTAAGAACAATTAACAGGGCAGAGGAAAGGTCATTTCAGATTAAACTGAAAGGCTGCTGCAGACCTAAGCTTCATTTACTCTTCTCTTTGTCAAATGTAAGCCACACAGAATTGGAATATCTAAAATAAAACCTCCACCAGTCAGCAAACAGACCTACAGTCACTTAACACATCAAACAAAAACACAAAACCTGCTTCTTCTATGTGCAGGACACTAGGCTGCGATTGGTTGTCCACTTGTAATCAGCGGCAAAAAACAGAGAGCTGCCCTCCTTTAAAGCAAAAGAGGGCTTTGCTGAATGTTCTCCAAAGAACAGAAGAATACAAATCAAGGCTTCAGAATAGTAAACTCATCCTTTTGCCTCTATTTGTTCTGCCTACATTAAACTCCAGAGTACATTATGCTTCAGAAATGCTGCATATGTTGCAAACAGAAAGCAATGAGAATAGGGAAGCACCGATCATGATTTTTCATGCCCAATTCCGATACCAATTTTTTTACAGGCAAACTGGCCGATACCGATTTCTGTTTTTTTTGTTGTTGTTGTTTTTTAAGCAACAAACAAGAAAGAAGGAAAGTATTGCATAAACAAGATGTTTATTTGGTATTTAATAGGCCAAACTGGCTTTTGGCTATTGAAAACAATAACCGTAACCATCTGAAATTAACAGCAGTAACTGCACAGTAAGTAGCCTACATTCAATACAAACATAGCTGGTACAGACATCAGCATTTAGCTTTTGTATTGAATTGGGTTGAAACTACAGAGAACTGGCCTTAAATGAAAACATTAACTGTAATCATGTGAAATTAAAAAGCAACAACTGCATAGTTCTACAATCCAAACAACACATTCAATAAGATGTTTCTTAATCAGCATTCAGTATCTGTTTTAGTTTTTAAATTTGTTTAAAAAAAAAAAGGTCTTTACCAGTGAGACTAAATAAAATTATGCTATATAAATAAATTATTCCAAAATGTTAAAATCAAATAATGTTGGTGCGAATAAAACAAAGATGTGAAGTGTTTCATTCGTCCAATTAAAAAAAAAAAAATTGGATAATGATTCACATCTATATTTTTTTACTTGAGCCAATGCAAAATAAATAACTATTGGCTCAAGTTAAAAAAAATATAGATGTGAATCATTACCCTAAATTTTGTTATTTGGATGAATGAAACACTTTTTCCAGTGAGCTACCGCAGGTGATTTTTAAATCAAATTAAGTCGATGTAATTTTAAGGTAAAAAAAAAAATAAAATCATCCTATACAGAACTGACGTTTACTTCTGGCTTTTCAAACGTGTATGCAAGTTCTACTTTACAAAAAATAAAAATAAATAAATAAAAAAAGCATTTCAGTTTTGTCACAGTTTAGTCTGTTTCGTTTCACATCCAACACGCTTCACTGTCTACGGTTTTGCAGGGGTCGGACAGGTAGGCTACAGTACGCGCGCGGCATGTTTCAGTGAGCGCAGGAAAGGGGCTTTTATTTGTGCGCCAGCACACCAACAGCTGTTCGCTTCCTGCTATCTGTGCCTCAGACATGTAGCTCTGCACTTCCAGTGCTTAACGGCTGCGCATGTCTTGCGCACAGATTTTGAAATACTTCCACACAAATGACATGACAGCGAATGATTACAATGTAGTCTGTGCACGCGGGTGCACTTCCGGAAAAAACGTCCGAAAAAAAAACAAAAACATGCCAACTGCCGATCGCGTATTTTAAGCAAAAACCAGGCGGTTCTGATTTATGGCCGGTCAACTGGTGCATCCCTAAATGAAACACAAAAACAGGCAATGCACTCCTGGGACGAAAATGACAAAATACCCATGAATTGTATTTATACTCACAGCACAGAATGGATATAATTGTACAGAAAGATACTATTAACCAACCTTTTAGGTTAGCATTCAAACACAGGCTCTTCAAAAGATCTAACAAAGTGGAATTTGCTGCTTTAGTCAATCAGTCTGTATAAACAGCCTAGATCTCATACCTCAGGAATTGGGTCACAATTATGCCCTGTGGCACTGGGAAATGTGTTTCCTCATTTCAGGTACCTTAATTGTAATGACAATGATGGGCAATTTATATGATTTTCAACATCAATATCTTGATATAAGCCTAACATAAAAAAACAAACAAACATAAAATATTGACTGCTATTAACTTTGTTATTAATATTAGTAATAATATCAGTAATATTTGAAAATAAGAAAAATTAATTACTACCCATTAAATTAATTTAATATAAGACATACATATACATATATAGTGTGTGTATTATACAGTATATATATAATACACACACACACACATTTATATTTAGTCATTTAGCAGACTCTTTTATCCAAAGCGACTTACAAATGAGGACAATGGAAGAAATCAGAAACAACAAAAGAGCAATGATATTTAAGTGCTATAACAAGTATCAGTTAGCTTAAATGCAGTACATGTAGCAAGGGCTTTTAAATAATATAATAAATAAAAAGAAAACATAGAACAGAAGCAAGCTAGTGTTAAGAGTTTTTTTTTTTATAATTGTATGAAAAAAATAGAATACAAAAAGATTAGAAAGGTAGTTAGATTTTTTTTTTTTAATAATAGAACAGTGTAGAATAGTGAGTGCTAAAGTTAGAGGGTCAAATAAAGATGGAAGCGATGTGTTTTAAGCCGATTCTTGAAGATGGCTAAGGACTCAGCTGCTCGGATTGTGTTGGGGAGGTCATTCCACCAGGAGGGAACATTTAATTTAAAAGTTCGTAAAAGTGACTTTGTGCTTCTTTGGGATGGCACAATCAAGCGACGTTCACTTGCAGAACGCAAGCTTCTAGAGGACAGTCTGAAGTAACAAATTTAGGTAAATGGGTGCAGAGCCAGTGGTGGTTTTGTAGGCAAACATCAATGCCTTGAATTTTATGTGAGCAGTTATTGGTAGCCAGTGCAAATTGATAAACAGAGGTGTGCCATGTATTCTTTTCGGCTCATTAAAAATTAATCCTGCTGTCGCGTTCTGGATTAATTGTAAAGGTTTTATAGAACTGGGTGGAAGACCTGCCAAGAGGGCATTGCAATAGTCCAGCCTGGACAGAACAAGAGCTTGAACAAGGAGTTGTGCAGCATGTTCCAAAAGAAAGGGCTTGATCTTCTTGATGTTGAATAAAGTAAATCTGAAGGACCAGACAGTTTTTGCAATGTGGTCTGAGAAAGTCAGCTGATCATCAATCATAACTAGAAGGTTTCTGGATGTTTTTGAAGGAGTTATGGATGATGTACCCAACTTGATGGTGAAATTGAGATGAAACGATGGGTTTGCTGGAACCACAAGCAGTTCTGTCTTGGCAAGGTTGAGTTGAAGGTGATGATCCTTCATCCAGCAAGAAATGTCTGTTAGACAGGCTGTGATGCGAGTAGGTACAGTCGGATCATCAGGATGGAATGAGAGGTAGTACACATACACACAAACATACATACATACACACACATATTATTTGCTTTTAAAAATAAATATTTCTAGCAATATAAGTAATCAGTAGTATTTGAAAATAATACAAATAAATAAATTACTACATACTAGAAATGTTATTTGAAATATTTTTTAATGATATACATATATACACATATGTGCATACACACACACACACACACACACACACACACACACACACACACACACACACACACACACACACACACACACAAGACAGATGCATTTGACAGATCCACTGCTGGGATCTTTTTCACAGGACATGGCACCAGGCCAGCAACAGTGCGCAAGGCCCTCGGCAAACCAGTGTCAAACACAATGACCCTGCAAAGACTCTCAGAAGTCCATATTATCCATAAGGGACCTGACTCAAGAGAAGAGAGAGGAAGGCCTATTTCTCATATACCCCCCCCCCCCCCCCCCCCACATTCCAAACTCCCCCCTGGGCTAAGTGTTCTTAACCCGTTCTCTCATGGGTACCAGACAGAAGGAGTCCCCAGGCGTCCCATAATCACCTCCCCCTCCTCCCTGTCTCGCTCACTCACTCTCAATCTTTCTTCAGTAGCCAATTGCCTGAAATTCCTCAAAATGCATTGTGTAAATCTGTCCGAATTCCCTCTGATGTATTGGCATGGTTAACGCTGCTAAAACTGTGAAAAAAATATATAATAGAAAACTAAAATAAAAAAGATAACAAAACAACACTTGCATAAAAGCAACATAAATGCTCTTGTATCATGCTTTATATATATATAATACACACACACACACACACACACACGTCCCTTTAATGATTAAATAGCATGTCCCTTAAAAAATGAAATGTAAAAAGTAAATAAATACATAATTACATTTTAAATTAAATTAAATAATTATTTATGACAGCATGCATAATGTCTCTGTCACTGCCTTTTTCTTTTGCATGTCCCTTTTTTAATTCAAAATAATAATAATTATAATAATAATACTTTTATGTTTTTTTTCGTCCATGCTTAATGTACTGGTCCCAATCACTGAGTGGGTTTATTTATCTGTCACTTTAATGATTTGCCTGTATATAAAGCATAGTCCTATTTTAATATGCACCACCAGATTAAAAAATAACTAAATAACTAACTTACTAAATGTATGTATATGTATATATATATATATATATATATATATATATGTTTAATGCAGTCTATATGTAGTCTTATTTGGTAAAAAGCTGCAGGGCTGTTGTGGGGGTAGAGTTTGAGACTGCTGCTCAGTGGAGATGAATGATGGGACAATGCAGGCATAAACCGAATGAGTCTAAATCATTATTTTCCTTCAATCTGGGCCAACAGCCACCAAACAAAGGATGGCTACTACAACCAGATCCCTTAAGGTTAGGTAAAAGCTGATGGATAAAGCAAGCAGTGCGTGTGGGTTGGCTCTATGTGGAGATGGGCAGGGAGGGTAAGAGGAAGCTACTCGTGTGTGAAACACCACACGTCGATTTGATTGCCTGCTTCTGTGCATGTATTTTTTTTTTTTTTAAAGAAGACTGACAGTGTTGTGTGATGCCATCCCCCACTTCCTCTACCGCTCAGTGAACCTGTATGCAGAGTCCAGGCCACAAGAGGCTGTTTAGAGGTTTGTTTATACCTTGGTTTATATTATCAAAAAATGGGTGAATAAAAGAACAGCTTGTAAGTTTGTGGGGATATCTCAGAGTAGATGACATTTAAATCACTTTCAAAAGCAAGACTGATGTTAGAAAATAGAGACTACTAAATACACTATAATGTTCTTTTTTATTTTCAAAATAAATCAATACTTTAATTCAGCAAGGAAGCATTAAATATATGAAAAGATGCAGTAAAGAGGTATACATTTCATATAAATGTTGTTCTTTTGAACTATTCACCAAAGAATCCTGAAAAAGTATTGTTTCCACAAAAATATTCTACACTGATATTAAGAAATCCTTTTTGAGCACCAAATCAACATATTAAAATGACTTCTGAAAATTCAGCTTTGCATCATACAAATAAATAACATTCTAAAATATATGAAAACAAAAAAACTTATCTAAAACTTAGAAATATTTCACAATATTACTGTTTTTTTTCTGTATTTTTATCAAATAAATGCAGCCTCGGTGAGCTTGAAAACATTTAAAATACAGACCCCAAACATCTAGTGTGTGTCATACTGTGAAGGTTTTGATCACATTTAATTTTCATAAACCGGATGGTAAATCGGTAGTAAAAAAGCACAGTCGTACCAAAAGACCATGGTGCAATATAAAAATGTTCCTGTCAAATTGAATTTACTCTGACTAAAGTGGACTAGGTGAGCATCTGTCGAGGATTTTTTGTTTTCTCTGCTGTTAATATAATTTCAGCTATTGTCTGCTACATTATTAGGATCTTCTTTGAGACTGAAAGGTGAAGGAACCAATATGAAAATACATGAGATAATTGATCAATGCGTTCAGACTAAAATGATCTAAATGGCTTACAGTCTAATGCATTATTTTGCCTTATAATGAGTGACTAATTAATTATCATCATTTTGGTCATGAAATAAAGTTCCCAGCTGCATGACAACAATATATAATTGTAACATCAATTTTTGTGTGGCAGGCAGCAGTAAGAACTAGACCAGACTGGATTCTGCAGGTCTGCTCAAAGGTGATCTGCAACTTAATTAAGTCTGATTTACATAACACTCACTTTAAAGCATGATGAGCGCAGAGACAGGAACAGTAGTCATGTTTGCTCAATGCTCCGGATGACAGCAGACCAGCCTGTAAAAGCTACACTGGTACGAGATGAAATGATTGTTTATCTGCTCGGAGTATCGGTGGAGAGCATGTAGGGCTTTAGTGCTGACCTTTTCCAGTCACAGACTGTATGAGTTATTCATCAGATGGCAGAAAACATTGTTTGCTTAGCATTGAGGTCAACACATTTACACTGATGTACATTTACAGACAGTTTTGTAAAGTTCACTTTGCTCAAAAGTCTGTGGCCATTTAAAGGAGACCTATTATGCAAAATTCACTTTTACATGTTGTTTGGACATAAATGTGTGCTTGTAGTGTGTGTACACAACCACCCTATAATGATAGAAATCCCCCACTGCTTTTTTATTTATCCCCATAAATCATAAGCAGTGTCTCCAAACGACCTGTTTTCTGCATTGCTGCCAATGTGATGTCACATTAGCTACAGTCCCCACCCACGAAAGTTAGCAGACACTGCCATTTTAACATAGAACCACCCTGAGCAGTGAGTTGAACACAGTTCACTATTGCTGCACTGACGACAATGTCTCCCAAGCACTTTAGGTGTTCTGTAGCTGGATGTATGAATCCACATAGCTCTCTCCATTTACTCCTGAAATCTGAAGACAAGGTGGATTAATTTTGTTTTTGTAGAGAATGCTCCCTCAACTCTACCGAAATTCACTTATGTCTGTGCCAATCATTTTATCATATACTGCTTTGTGAATGAGGGTCAGTATAAAGCAGGTTTTGCATGAAGGTTGCTCCTGAAGGATAAAGCAGTGCCAACAGTTCGTGATCCAGCTGCACCTCCACAAGAAGTATTACGTGTTAGTTTTCCAAATTGTCTTTCTGAAAGAGCTTTTTGTCACTCTTTAAGGCTAATGTTGCTAAAGCTACCATTGTCTGTCTGTCTGTTTTCACTGATGCTGCCTTCACATGCTACCAGAATGATCTTAAATATGAAAGTGGGAGTTAAAATTGCACATTACAACTCATGCAATACAACTCATTTTTAATCTCGCCGTGCTCCCGTCTGTGTAATTCATAAAGTGCATTTTTTTATGCAAAGTACAATCAGATGACTGACTTTTAAACCATTTTATGTAAAGATAACAGGCTTGTACTAATAGTGGAGTGTTTATTCTCAAAGTCTAGCACAGGTATTGTGCTTGCTCTTGAAGCTCCGCCCTCTTTCCCTGAGCACCAGCTCATTTGCATTTAAAAAGAAAGACACGAAAATTGCGTTTTGGCTCATACCCTTAGTGGCAATTTTAACAAGCTATAAAAATTATCTGTAAGATATTTTGAGTTAAAAACTTCACATACACACTCTGGGGACATCAGAGACTTATTTTTCATCTTGTGAAAAGGTGCATAATAAGTCCCCTTTAAATTCTGTTCAATGCCTTCTTACACTTTTACTTAGTGGGTACATTTACTTTCATGCATTTGATATGCATACTTTTATACATTTACTATTTCAAAGAATATTTCCTCCAAAAAGTATTTACTCACTCTCATGTAATTCCAAACCTTAAGAATATTCTGGAGGGTCTTTTCCATAGAACAAAAAGATGTAGTTGCTTTCTCTCTCTCTCTACACACACACACATATATATATATATATATATGTAAAATGGCATGACAAATGGCATAATGGCATGTGTATATACACACACACACACACACACACACACATGCCATTTTTCATGCTGTCAAGTTTAGGTTCAGTAAGATTCTTTTTAAAGAAGTCTCTTATGCTCAGAAAGGCTGTATTTGGGATCAGATTTATCAAATTTGATAATATTGTGAAATATTATTACAATTTAAAATAATGTTTTTCTATTTTAATATTCTAAAATGTAATTTATTTCCATGATGGCAAAGCTGAATTTTCAGCATCTTTACTCCAGTCTTCAGTATCACATGATCTTTCAGTAATAATTCTAATATGCTGATTTTGTGTTCAAGAAACATTTATTATTATTATCTGCATCAAAAACAGCTCTGCTGATTAACATTTTGTGGAAACCATTATATATTGGATTATTTGATGAATAAAAAAGTTAAAAAAATTTTGTATTAATTATTAAGGGGGAAAAATTGTCATGTAGTTGTAATGTGCCAAATGTAAATATGCTAAAGTAGAGTCGAGGTAGAAGGCAAGACAGGGGTGAGTAAAGAAAATAAAATTTTTGGTGAACTGTGTTTTAAAAAATTAACTGATATTTTATTGCTGATCTAATAATACAATCATAGGTAGCATTATATTACAACATATAACAAATGAACATCAGACTGGCAGGTCAAAGACATTCACATGATTGGGTTTATTCTACACCCAATGACCTTGCAATTTTACATTCAATCTCCATTATCAAAGGGACACAATGTCCAGATTCTTAAACATATTTAGATTAAGTAAATCTTGAGGCTGCATAGTTCATCAGAAGCCTCAAATCAGGAAAGAAAATCAGAGAAGGAGGATTGGAATCTCCAAGTGGAGCAGCAGGCAAAGTTATAGTACAGTGCAAATGCAGCCCTTTTGTTTATCTGAGTCTGTTCAGCTGTCACAGACACAAAAGGACAGCTTCAGCGGCGAAGAGACTGTAAGGAACCAAGTGAAACAAAGGGAGGAGTGTTTCTCTGTCCTGTTCTCTCTCCACAGACCATTCCCATTCCAAGCTTAGATTTTCATAGCCTTATCTCATATTGCTAACACAGTCACTGCATTCAACCAGATGTTTTCTTTGCAAAACAAAACAAAATTGGAAAATCTATATTTTGTTACTTGGTGATTTCAAGCTTTTAAGAATAATCAAAATTAAAAAAAAAAACAACAACAACAAAGGGCTTCTACAATACACAAAATGTGTAAAACATATAAGTAGAAATTATATTGCAATAATGCCCTTCAAGAGTCAGATATACTGTCCTGTTTTTCTGTATGAGATAGTGGCGAGACAGTATATGTCAATCAATCCAGAGCTTTTATCAACTGTGTTGCTGTTTCTGCTGAGCGTAAACCTAAAATGTAACTCAAGGGCAACTTTGGAATGATAACAGGCTTTTTGAGAAAAAAAAGGCTTCTCTTTCAAAAAAGCTTTAGGTTAATTTTCATTTTGCAAGAACCTGTAATCCGAGCTTTCAAAAGTCATTGCTTTTTTCCTCTGAACAAACTCAGTGAGCTACAGTCCTGCGAGGCACAAGAGGTGGAGAAATCAAATATTAGCTAATCAACAAAACTCGCTACACAAACGGCTATGATTCCACTCATTAGCCCCAGAAGGCATCACTCTCTCCTCTCCTCCTTCCTGTTCCTCGCTTCAAAAGACGAACTCCTAGAGAATGCAGTCATCGGCAGAAAGAACACGACATTTGTTGTAATGTGTTTTTGAAATCTCCCTTTAATATGTTAAACCTAAGCTAAAATAAGCTGTGAACCATAACTATACAAATACACCCACCACCAGATATGTTTCCATTCTCATAAAGAGCAACGTCCAACGTAGTACATGCAGACAACAAAACCTCCCAGTTCACATAAACACACACACACACACACACACACGTACGTTCATTCACATTACTAGTACCATATTTAGTTGAATGTTCTGGCTAAATGTGTTTCATTTGTTTTATGGACACCTACATAATAAAGGATTAGATCATTATAGGCTACATCTACATTAATCCAGATACACTTGAAAATGGCATTTCTGTTTTAAAACACTCTGTCCACATTAGCTTTTCAAGAATTTTCCAAAGGTTTCTCATCCACACTGAATTGTCAGAAAACATTAAATTTGCTTTACTGTGCATTATATGTGTGTGTGTGTGTGTGTGTGTGCACATTTTAACATGTATATATTCATAATTTTGGAAATGTAATTAAGGTTTTTTCTAACATCAACATTTAATATAACACAATATATAATTTTGCAGAACAATGTTTCAAATGGATGCTAACATTCAGTAATATCAATGCAGGAGAGGACAGAGGATCAAACTGAAATAGGAAAAGATGCAGTCTGTTTCTTTTCTCGTTTCGTCCGTGACTGGAGCACACTGTACTGTCTGGGGCTGATTACAGTAATTGGCTGAACCTTTATATGACGTCTTAGACCCCCCAAAATGACAGAGGCCTCTTCCGCCCTCAATTTCATAGTGCTGAACACGGCCTACAATTACTCTCGTCTGGATGGGAGCAGGGTACTGATTAAGGGGCATAATTTGGGCTAATTTTCTCTCAGTACATATAAACAGCCTGAGGCAAATTGTACAGCTGTCTGGACTTATGTGTAGAATCCGAACGTCAATAACACCTTGTGTGTATACGGTATAAATGAGTTACTAAGATTATGAAAATAGTGGTTTCTGTTCAAATTTAATAGATGGTTCTGGGAAATGTGGCTAATAAAGCTATACATTCTAAAACTAAATACCATTTTAACAGTGCTGGCAATCTTGTTTAAGGGAACTATATACAGTATTAACATTAAAACTATTCTTTCACCAATACTTACTAATAACGAATTTTGCACTCATGCAGACAAAGCATCAACAAAATGACCTGACTCAAAAAGCACAGTTTTGTGTCAGTGGGCATGTGGAAGGGGGTCAAACGAAAGAGGATTAACACAAACCAATTCACTGAAATCATCAAAATCATCTCTCCATGAAATCGCAAGAGTCTAAGGCAATGCCATCGGTGGAAGCCCCATCCTTTCAGGACAAATTATGAAAAAGAGTGAAGATGGCCTGATAATCTGTCCTTGGGGGCACCAGACACTCTACTACAGCACTATTGTTCTTGAGTTCAGCACCACGGAGAGCTAAACCAATCAGACATGCTGCGAGCGAGTGTAGCCTACCATGTGCCAACCAATCACAATTAAACCAATCAAATTGTCACTTTGTCTCCCTGCATCCTCTTTTGACAGGGAAAGCTTTGATTTTAATGTGTAGTTATTGTGTATTCTGAGAAATTTGTAAGCAGCATTTATTTGTCAAACCTGAACTAAAATTCAAATGAACAAAAATAAAATCCCTGAGGTTTTTGTATATACTTAGACTGAGAGAATTAACAGACACGCGCACGCGGCAGCCATTGTAAGTCCGCAAGACCAAAAGTGCACATGAAGTGTTTTATTTGGGACAGTGCCTTCGATGGCGGATGGTTTCATAATTTTGGACAGATAAAAAAAAAAAAAAAAATATGAGGATAAAATAACAAAAGCAAAAAAAATGTGTTTCTATGTGTGGGAAGCACTGTAGTAGTACAATCATTACATTGGGGAATAAATTTATGTTACCAAAACCAAACATTTATTTTGACGGACTGCTGTGAAGACCTTTTATGGCGATAGTTTTTCTCAAAAAGGTAAAATTATCATGAAGTGAAGTGACTCAAAGCAGTTGTAGAGATAATGTCCATGCGTTTATGTACTCATACTGTATACTTAGGCGGCAGAGGCTGAAAATACAGCGAGCATCATGCGCGCTTCAGTGTGTATAGTAAACGAAAACGCACGTCTGCTCCATTCATTCACACAGAGACGGACAGAACATGCAGAATTCATATTTAAATAGTATTTTTTGTGGCTTAATATTCACAGACACTAGTCCATATTGCGTTTTGATTAGTGGTAGACCGATATTTTTTTGACAGCTGATGCTGATATCTTGGTAAACAGGGGGCTTATAGCCGATTTAAAGCCGATATGTATGTATATGTGTATATATATATATATATATATATATATATATATATATATATAGCAAGCATATATTTGTACTGTATACCATATAGAAGAGGAGAGATAAAGCACCTATGTTAAAGTCAGTGCTTTGGCCTCTACTTATATGGAATTTAGTATGCTCTCATAGATTAATGTATATATAATAAAAAATAATATTCTACAAAAACATTCTACAAAATTTGCGTTTTAAAGAACAAAGCACTTAACATTCTACAAAATATTCTACAAAAACATTCTGCAAAATTTTCATTTTAAAGAACAAAGCACTTATATTTCAGTGCTGTGTTTGTGCATGTTAATGTTTTTTGTTAAAGCAGAGCTGGTTAGAAATGTTTACCCATTAAAAATGCTTTTTTTACTGTTAAGATTCAGGAGAAAAAAAAAAAAGCAAAAAACTGGTTGCCATTCTAACCAGTGTGTCTGAAGAAAATGGAGGTGGTCTTCGATGAGCCATTTTGTTTGTCAAACCTAATCGAAAGCCAGAGGCAGGGCAGGAGCTTCTGGTACACCCCAAAAAATATTCAGAACACTGTCAGTGATGCGAAACGCACATTCAAAATGATAACCGTATCACCTCAACCCTCCTACATGAACATGAGGGCAGACTGCTCAAGAGTGTCAAGGTAATTTAACAAAAATAGCACAGGGTAAACTTCACTATCAAGTACTGGGTCACGGATTGGCCAGAAATGTATACTGTTGTACCAAAACAATATGTAAAAGGCTTGAAGTCATAAACAATAGACCGGCTATTGAAATTCTGAGATCATTTATTACTTGTAAATGGCTTTTTAATGCCATTTAATGTTGCAATACGACTAGAGTGAATGCAGTAACTATGATTTCTTAGTGTAGATCCTCAACAATAAGCTAAAATGTTAGGGAGGTTACACTGCATGCAAAGTACATCAAGATTGCCTCTATAACCAATTATCAAGTGGCCCTTACCAGCTGCCTAAAGGGGTGGCCATTTTCCCAGAATGCACTACACCCTGCAGTCTCTGGCTCAATCAGATAGGGCTTCCAGTATAGAGAAAACAAACAAGGACACTTTTTAAAGGAAGGTAAATATTGGAATCAAACACATACTGTACATGCTCACTCACTTGTGCTGTCCTCTGACAGATAATCTTGTCATGCTGGACTGGAGCTACAACCCATTATGCACTGCGTGTTATTCTTTTACAATATAATCTAAGCACAAGCCAGTCAGGGATCCCATATATGAAAAGATCACTATCTGATAACAGAAAGAAACATTTCCATAATTAAACTATGATGGAAATTATTACATGGAATAATTGGTGCTGATTAAAATAAAAAAGTCACTCATATTCTCACCTTGCATAACATGCAATCAGATTAGTCACCCTCACTGGTTTCCAAATCCATATAGGTCATTCTGCTTGATCCTTGTGATTTTGGAAACAAAATAGTTTTCCAGTAATAATAAGGTCACTTTCATAAAGGAAATAACTGAGCATATGCATGTGGAAGTCCCAGCCACAACAATATTACATTGTGCAAATTAGCCAACCATAAAATCATGTATTGGTATTATAATTATCCACATGATTAAATAATAATACTAAAGATAAAAGGATTAATGTATTGTTTTTTAAGGACTGCAATTTATCTACATTTCTTATGAAAACAATCCTGAAATTTTAAAACAAAAGGTTAATAAAGGGAACATTTTGCATTCTATTAAGCTGACACAAATTTTAAGTCATGACAAAATTTCAAGTTTAGTGAATGTCAACTTTACAGTGACAAAAAAACAAACAAATAATAAATACCATTGATCATACATAGAATAAGCTTAAAATATGCTTAGTCTATATTTTTCTTAAAGACTATTAACTAAAATTAGGTTTAGGCAAAGGCAGACTTGTCAGAAAAATATAAATCTTTGTTCCTACAAACCATCATTTTGGTCGTTCCTACAAATGTCATTTTGATCACTCTTCCTCTTATCAATGAGTAAAATAGTTTAACAAATTAAATGCATAAATATCAGTACCACAACAAAGAGCTGATTTTGCGTGGGAAGTAGTCGGTGCTTTTTATTTTCCACTGATTTACTCCACAAGGGCCACATCTACCATCTCTTACAGGTTTTTTTTTTTTTTTTTTCACAGACAAATCACAGTGACTCTTCCTGCATCATCAAATTGCCCTTTTTAGTTTGCCTCTGATCAAGATTGCCCTCGAATTCTATTGTACTGGAACCAAAAAAAAAAAACTTCTTATATAAGTTTTCTCTACAAAGCAGTAGAGAAAGTTTCTTAAATGTTTATGAATACAGTGCATTTGTCTTTTTTTATTTTTATTTTTATTTTTTTCTTCAATTAAACATAACATAAATTAAACTGACATGGTGATTATTACAGACAAAATGCATGATTTGATAAAACTGATTATTTTTTGTATTTTTTTTACAAAACTGCAAAAAGAGAAGCTAGTCTCTTCCACAGTGTGTAATTTTAATTTTTCCAAATATTAATAATAATAACTCTTTTTACCTGACATATGATTCACAGAGAAAATATGTTTTCCTAAGATAGCTGAAATGCATGTTTTGATGAAGGTTTTTTTTCCTCCACAAAACTGCACAAAGAGGAGCTAGTCTCTTCCTTAAAAAGGGGCGGGGGGGGGGGGGGGGGTCAAATAAATAAATAAATAGGAAATGTAAAAATAGGTTCAGCTGCAAGAGAGAGAGGGCACAGACGCTCATGGCCCAGGCACAAGAAAGATGAATGATGGGCCCTAAATGAAATGTCACTCCTAGTAATGGGAAAAGTCAAAGCCGGAAAGCAGGTCACTTAAATTGCAAAAGATACACTTAAGCGCTTCTGCCACAGGCGCAGTAGAGTTGACAAAATATTAGCTGGCTGCTAAAAATAAAAATGTGGAAGAATAGCCTAAACACTTTGGCATAGCTAACCAAGCCCTGAATCATCCAGTAGGACATCAGAGTTTGTGGAGCCAACAACAGTGCCTATGCAGATACACTATATAGTACTGTTATTCAATATTTATTTACATTAAGTCATTCTTCCAGCTGAAGTGTCCCACGAGCTTCAATCATTCTTTCATATTTCTCAACAGGCTTCTCAACACCCTTCTTCTTTATGCTAATGTCATTTGGGATACTTTTGGCCCAATGTATGTTTATTTAAGGTTATTAAACTGATGCTTCCTTTGCTGGGATTTCCACAGAACAATAATAGTAGAATTACGTATTGTCAGCTCCACTGCTATCATGCGTCATCATCACCATATAAATATACTGTATCTGACCAAATTTCAGCGCTTCTGCCCCTTCCTGTAAAATTTTCCTACATTTTCCTTTTAAATATAACCAAAATGTCTAGAAAAAAAAAAAATGACTGTAATACATGGGTGGGTTATTTGTCATGCCTCTGCCACTCTGTGCTTTCTGTCAGTGGCAGACATGAGGAATGACACGTTAAACTCACCAAATGCTGGATGAATGTGAAAATAACACCTCTGGAGTATTCATTATTTTAAGCTTCAAAATGTTCCACAAGCTCACATTATTCATTGACACTAGTGTGTAACAAACTGCTTTAAGTGCAACATCAGAATGTCAGCTATCGCTAAAGTGCCAGAAATCTAAATGAAAAAGAGGAGAATTAAATGCAACATAGGCTGTATGCACTATACCAGAAAAACTAACTATAATAAACCCATTCCCAGGAAGATTTTGTACTTTTGCCAAATTTGAAAAAGGGGATTTTAGCTTGTCAGCTGAATCAGCATATCAGGAAATGACGCAGGACAACTTAGTTCACAACTCAACCAATTAAATCCAAGTTTAGAATTGAATATTTAATTAAATTAGGTTGTGCGATATCACAATTTCTGACAATGGATGATTAAAATGTCTCCACAATCTGCTTTTGAAGAAATATTTTAGTATTGCGCGCCACAGCATACAGTATGTTGTATCAGTTGTAATTTTGGCAGGTCTTATGCATGCAGTGACAGCCGACTAATAGTACTAAACATGCTGCCACTTGTCATTAAAGAGTTAGTTCACCCCCAAATTAAAATTCTGTCATTATTTACTCACTCTCATGTTGTCCCAAACCTGTATTAATTTCTTTCTTGTGCTGAACACTAAAGAAGATATTTTGAAGAATGTGGGTAACCAAACAGTTGCTGGTCCCCATTGACTTTGATAAGGGAAATAAAAGTACTATGGAAGTCACTGGTTTGATTTGAGATACAAGTGTTCATTGAATCGATTGTAAAATCGAATTTGCATGTCTAAATACGTTTTATATGGCAAATAACACCAAATATAGGTAAATCCACGGACAACAGGCAGGACGAATGTAAAGATTCAATATATTGGTAAAGACCAATATTTCTGATGATTTATTGGCGTGAAGTTTCGTGCACAATGACAAACAGGAGTGCAACATTCTCGAAAAACAATAAGCAGAGTGGACTGCCATAACAATGCAAAATATTTACTGCTGGCTTCAACATGGCTGTGTTTACAATTAGAAATGTCAACAACAACAACAAAATAAAACCGCATACATAGGCGATTCTAGCCCGAATCTGTATCTGTATGCATGAGACTGTCTGAATACCGGCAGAATTCACATTTCTGTTTTAAAAAGAGAAACATTGTGTGTCCGAAGCTGCAGTTGCTGTGTGACACGTGTTCAAAAAAAAAAAAAAACCTGGACGCTCTCCGAGAGAAGGTTGTTAAAAACAATTTCCTATTTTTGTTTTCGCAACTTGTGTTAGTTAGTCCAATCAATTCGTGCAATAGATTTTCGAACATAAAGAGACAGCCGACACGGTCACGGTTTTAGACTAGATGGGAGAAGGGATTGGAAAAGATCTGGGTACAGTTTTTCCAGAACTTCGTGCCAAGTTAAAGCAGTGTCGAGCTGTTTTTAATGAATGTTTAAGATGTATTATGGTGCCCGAACCCATATGACTTTGAACAGTGACCGCGAACATTTTGTTTACTGCAGCCGCAGCCATCATTACCAAGCGTGAACCGTTGACTCTGACAGTGAATGAGAGTATGAGACGAAATGAACGCACAGGCCATAATGTGACATCCGTTAACCAATAGTGTAAACATAGATGATGCCACGGGTTTTTATTTAAAAGAAAGAACGTAGCCTTCGTTTTTTATGTAGGCCTAGGCAATTTATATATTTACAATACTTACTAAAATATAACAAATATTATTTTATTGCTTTTGTATTGGTCGGTCATAACGCAAATTTACAACCGGCAAGTCGGTCGGACTAAAAGCAAAAAAAATATATATATTTGAGCCTAAATTGACAGGGTCGGTCGGGTTACGGCAAACAATAATATTATTAAGGATGGCCTAAACCACACAGTTCTTTATTTCTCAGGTACAGTTGGTGTTTTTATCAGTATCATTCAAGAAATTGAATGAACAAATTCATAGTGTAGCTAAAGCCACAAGTCTACCAAAGCTTCAATTGAAATTTCATAATCTAATCTGTAAAACTGTGAATTAGAAAATATTTTATAAAATTCACAGTTTTACTGTCACACACCTGGACTCATTTTGTGTGTTTTTGCCCCTGTGACCCAGTTTCTGTCTTCCGTGTCTGGTTTGATTAGTTTCCAGGTGTGTCTCTTCATTTCCCCATGTGTTCCATGTCCCTGTTAATTTAGTCATGCCATCCACCTGTGTTTCCCCAATTATCCCTACTACTTAAGCCTTGTCCTTTCAGTTCTGTTTGGTCGGGTCTACTCGTCTACCTGTCTACTTGTCAACTTGTCTTCTTGTTACCTGTTACTTGCCACTTGCCACCTGTTATTTGCCACTTACCTTGCCTATGTTTGCTTTAATAAATCCTTGTTTCGTTTATCCCTCGGCTCCGTGTTCCTTCCAGCAGCGTAAGCCGTGACAGAAGACCCGACCTAAAAAGTTATAAACTGCGTGTTTTCCCTCCGTTTTGTTTTCCGTTTTTTCACTGTCTTTTTCTTTCCGTAGTGTGTCATGGATCCCCTCTATCGCCCCGAATACCTCCTCCTCCTGCTGGAGCAGGAGGGACTGTCTCTCGAGGACCATACCAGACGGTTTCTCTGGATAGCTAATGCCACCAGCTACCCGGACCACGCACTCTGCACCTTTTATCACGCCAGCCTGAACTCCAGGTGCAGAGCGTTGTCGCCCGAAGATGGTCCTCGGGAGGATTTTGCCGCCTTTATAGAGTGGAATCTGGTGAGAAATGGGTCACCTCTCACGGTCGGCCCAATGGAGGATCTCGCCAGGTCCACTCTGGACCCAGAGCCCAGCCTACAATCTCCCCACGGTACGAGGCATAAGCCCGAGCCCACCGATGACGGAGAGCCAGAGAGCAACCCGTCAGACCAGGTGCGAGAGCCGGCGACACTGCCCACCACGAGGGAGCAAAATGTGGAGCGCCAATTGGGTCAAAATGAGGGGGTTTCCAATTCACCTATGCCAGATCCTCTGTTAAGCCCAGGAAGGGCTCCTGCTCCTCCGTTAAGCCCAGGACGGGCTCCTGATCCTCCTGTAAGCCCAGGACGGGCTCCTGATCCTCTGTTAAGCCCAGGAAGGGCTCCTGATTCCCCGTTAAGCCCAGGACGGGCTCCTGTTCCCCCGTTAAGCCCAGGACGGGCTCCTGTTCCCCCGTTAAGCCCAGGACGGGCTCCTGATCCTCCTTTAAGCCCAGGACGGGCTCCTGATCCTCCTTTAAACCCAGGACGGGCTCCTGATCCTCCGTTAAGCCCAGGACGGGCTCCTGATCCTCCGTTAAGCCCAGGACGGGCTCCTGATCCTCCGTTAAGCCCAGGACGGGCTCCTGATCTTCCGTTAAGCCCAGGACGGGCTCCTGATCTTCCGTTAAGCCCAGGACGGGCTCCTGATCCTCCTTTAAGCCCAGGACGGGCTCCTGATCCCCCGTTAAGCCGAGGACGGGCTCCTGATCCTCCTTTAAGCCCAGGACGGGCTCCTGATCCCCCGTTAAGCCGAGGACGGGCTCCTGAACCCTCGTTAAGCCCAGGACGGGCTCCTGAACCCCCGTTAAGCCCAGGACGGGCTCCTGATCCTCCGTTAAGCCCAGGACGGGCTCCTGATCCTCCGTTAAGCCCAGGACGGGCTCCTGATCCTCCGTTAAGCCCAGGAAGGGCTCCAGCCCCAGAGCTTACTCCAATGCCTGCTCCTCCAAAATTCCCACCCTCCCACCCACTCCTGCCTCCTCCTCCGCTGTCGTCTGGCTGCCCCTCTGCTCGCCCTCAGCCTACCATCATTGTGGTGCGAGCTCAGCGGGACCGCCATCCTCCAGCGACGCCTTGGTCGGCGTCTCCCTCACCTCCGCCTCCAGCCTCTGAGGCCTGGACTCCGCCTCGGCCCGTTGACCCGTCGGCTCCACCATGGCTCCTAGCTCCTTCCTCTCCGCCGTGGCCCGGCAGTCCGCAGGCTCTGCCTGGCTCCCTCGTCCCTCCGGCTCCGCCTTGGTCTGGCGTCGTCCATCCTATGTCTCGGGACTCCACTCCTCCGGCTTCGCCTCATCCCTCCGTCCCTCCGGCTCCGTCAGGCTCCTTCATCCCCTTGGCTACACCTCAGTCCTCGGTCACTCTGGCCTCACCGCGGCCTTCCGGATCCACATCGCCGCGTCAGTCACCAGAGCCATCAGTTCCGCCTAGGACCTCCGGCTCCTCCCCGTCACCCTGGCTCTTCGGCTCTCCGTCTCCGCCTCGGGCTCCTCCTCCACTTGCTCCGTTGCCGTGGGTCGAGTCCCTGGAGTCGGTGACCATTCCTCCTCCATGGCTCCTTCCTCCGTCGGCCCCATCTTGGGCCGTTATGGCTGTGGCCTGGGTCCTGCTGGGTACCTCCTGCTTCAGATCCTTCCTGTCTCCTCCCTGGCTCCTCCCTCCGTCATCTCCTCCCTGGCTCCTCCCTCCGTCATCTCCTCCCTGGCTCCTTCCTCTGTGGTCCCTGTCTGCTGGCCTCCCTTTGTTGTTTCTACGGTGCGAGGACGCACCTACCGGGAGGGGGGAGTACTGTCACACACCTGGACTCATTTTGTGTGTTTTTGCCCCTGTGACCCAGTTTCTGTCTTCCGTGTCTGGTTTGATTAGTTTCCAGGTGTGTCTCTTCATTTCCCCATGTGTTCCATGTCCCTGTTAATTTAGTCATGCCATCCACCTGTGTTTCCCCAATTATCCCTTCTACTTAAGCCTTGTCCTTTCAGTTCTGTTTGGTCGGGTCTACTCGTCTACCTGTCTACTTGTCAACTTGTCTACTTGTTACCTGTTACTTGCCACTTGCCACTTGCCACCTGTTATTTGCCACTTACCTTGCCTATGTTTGCTTTAATAAATCCTTGTTTCGTTTATCCCTCGGCTCCGTGTTCCTTCCAGCAGCGTAAGCCGTGACATTTACAGATTACATTATGAAATTTCAATTGAGGCTTTGGTAGATTTGTGGCTTTAGCTACACTATGTTTTTAAAATCATATCCTACACGAATGTTTTTTAATACATTTAAAAATGTTTTTAATGTTTATTTTTGTTTTTATGTTTGAGCTTATATATCTCTATTATCATAACAGTCTGGGTAATTCTGATTGTTGAACAGTAAACTTTGAAGTGTCAGCTTTGTGAACATATGTTGATTATGTATCTACTCAGAAAGAATCATAAGCAGAAACGTTTTTATTTTGGGTATTTCATTTCTGTTTCCATGCTGAGAAAAATGTGGGGTGACTAATAAGGGGTTAATAACAAATATAAAATAATGACAGAAGATTTTAATCTTCGCCCACTTTGACTTAAAGATCTGCCATTCTTTTTTTATTTTATATTTTGTTAAAATAGGGAAATTAGGCTGTACTGCTCAGATAACTTGCAAAAGTGTAAAACTAACATGACAAAAAATGGTGATTGTCCTGAAAAAATTGTGGTGTGATATTTTTGACATATCGTCCACACCTAAATTAAACTGAATATTTTCCTGTTAAAAGTGATTATTTTTCAGCTCTGTTTGATAAGTCAACATAAAATCAAAATGGACCCCCATTACGTTCTCAGTACACATTCCTGGTTTTACTATAATGGATACATAAGTGTGCATTACAACAACAACAAAAAATTCCTTTCATCCAAATGCAACAACTTCCATCACTACAAAGAGGAGAAAACAGCCTACTGTAGCAGGCAGCGCAAGATCTGTTCATGATATGCAAAATACAGGAAGAAAATCCAATATATTAAATTTTATATGGATGTTTCTGAGGAGAACCGACTGTTTTCAGAAAAGTTTACATGTTTTCTTTTCATTTAGTCAAAATCCAAAAGACTAATTTACCATGGGTTTGCTCAAGGTGTCTAAAATGTTTTTTTTTATTATTATTATTTATATTATAGTCAAATAAGTTCTGTGGTTAAAATAACTTGGTGCTACTTGGACGTTTTGCTCTAGAAATACACTTAGTGAACAAAATATGGCTGAATAGATCAGTTTGTTCCTTAAATTGAGGCAGTAAACCAATAAAACTATTCTGCCATCAGAAGAAATTTCAGGTAAACAGCTGCTCTTGCAGTAGAGCTGAACTAAAATCACTAAATATTTTATTCAATACAGTCAACTTACCCAAAATAGCAAACACTCTCATACCAAAGGTCGGTTATGTTAAATTCATAAGCCATGTCGGATGCCAGGGGGTGTAAACAGAGGAAGACCTCTGCTAGCGTAATGCTCCTGGCACATACGAGCAATACTTGCAAAACCCTGGCAGCAATCTTGACACATGAGCACATGATGACATCCAAACAACAGCTTGTGATTAGCCCAGAAGCATGAATGTCTGGTGGTCTCGCTCTCAGTTATGTTACCCATCACTCCCACCGTGCTTAAATGTGAGGAAAGTGACAGGGCAAATGGTAATCAAAGCAGTGACCTCTTGACAGGAAGTCTACACCTTTAGCATGAATCTGCCAGCTCTTCCCGACACTATTCCCAGACCAAAGATGTGTTCATGTAAATACGAGTTTGGGTATCTAGTACCCTATGTTAACATTATTTCTGACACAAAAAAAAATAAATCCACACAGAAGCCATTTTACTATAAGAAAGGAATATTAATACAGAAGAGAGGATGTCATAATCTGATGTGTAACCTTCTCATTTCTATGCTCTATCATCTCGTGCGCGGATCTGCATATCGCATAAAACCGAGCCATCATGCGGAGGAACACCTATAAATGTATACGTACGTAACATATCAGCGCAGATTTCCCCGTGTGTAGAGCGAACCCACTCGTGCAGACTAAGCGTACCGTTTAATCTGGGACATGAAAGGGTACAACACAGCCTTTGAAGTCTTTCAATTCCTAAATAGAGCTTTCTGAGAGACAAAGACCCACAGTGTTTATAAAAAAATTTAAAAAATTAAAACAAAAATGCTTTTTTTGATGGTGTGGGGCCAGATGGTGGATCTAAAGACCTTAAAACATTAACCGCCTCCTAAAAGGAAGGTGCTTGTGTCATTTTGATTTGGAACACCGGAAACAGTGGCTTAAGTTGTGGCTAAAAAGAAATGCTTGCGCTAACACTAATGCTTGCTTTTTAATATCTGAAAGTGTTTGTCAACTAGCAAATTACATTTAATTAAAGTCACCATGAAATCAAATATCTGTATATATATATATATATATATAGATAAAATACTGTATAATTTTCATAGTCATGAAAATAAAGAAAACTCTTTGAATGAGAAGGTGTTTCCAAACTTTTGGTCTGTACTATATATATATATATATATGTGGCAAGGGGGGTGACGTAGTTTAGTTTCATTGGCTCATTGGTGCATGATTGTCACCTACCATAGCCTATTGGAGGTGGCGCTGATGGTATTTTAAGGCTGGAGTTAGATCGCCTGGGGTGCGTCACGACTGGTACCGCCCATACTGAGTGTGCCGGTGCAGACGTGCATTTTATGCCCGGTTGGGTCACAGGTTGTCCACTGCATGTCAGGTATGTGCGTGATTTTCTTTTTTTACCTGCTGTTATTTTGGCGTCGGATGATTACTTATCTGTTTAACTCTTAGCCATGAAATCAGTGAAAAGTCTTCCTGCATGTTAATTCATTATGAGCTGTGAGCGACTATACACTTCGTGTGGCACGAGGAATTGCTTTGGGTAAGCGTGATCAATCTGCTTTTTCACAAGACAAGTAATTAATTAAGAATTCTTCTTTCTTAGTGTGCTGAGCTGTCTCTCCCGTCACGTTTCTTGAAGGCGGAAGTTTATACTGTCGTTAAAGGAGGATGCGCTGCTGTTTTTCTTTCCCTGCTTTTTGGGTTGGTTTACATCTAGGGCATTATTAGTGTCATCGCTCGTGCCCTGATAAGTGTTTCCACGCTAGTGTTGGGGAACGATGATTCTGGGACCTGCTCGATTTGGACTGTTGCATTCATTTCATTTTTGTGGGGTGTTGTTTATATCGTTGTTTATTAGTATTTTGTTTTGTATACTTTCAATATTTTAAGTTTGATATTGTAATAGTGTTTCTTGATAAATGTTTTTGTTTACTTTGATGGAAATATTTCCACTGTATTACTGAATTTAATTTGTTTTCTTTGTTTTGGTTTATTCTAGGCACTGCTGGCCCGGGGCTGGGAGGCTAGCTAGCTAGTTTGGAGTATTACAGGTGGTGGTGCAGTTGTGTGGAGTGCAGTGCTGCTTGGATTCACCTCTCACTGTGTGTGTGTGCGTGTGTGTGTTACACGAATCCACAGATAGGGTCTTCACTCCATCTAGCCTGCCCCCTGCCAATGGAAAGCCTGTGTCTTTTATTATTATTATTTTTGTTTGTTCTTTTGTTGTATTTTCAAATTGATATTTTTATTTTGTCCAGTACACAGAGTTTCTGATTGTGACAGTGTTTGATGGTGACCTGACAATTGACATTGATTATCATTGACGTTTCAACTAATTATGGTGATTTGAATAAAGTCTTTTGTACATTGTTCACACGCCTCTCTCAGATTACTTCAGCCTACGAACCTGTGTCCCCTATTTTTGGTTATTTCCCCGTTTCCTTACGGGGTGGCGTGGTCGGATTGTATTTGGGTGTGTTCAAACTTACTTCCAACCCCACCCCCCTCCACTTTTTCAGCACTGCCACATTTGTGGCGTAGTCGGCAGGATTGGCTTTCTTTTTTCGGGAGAGACGTGTACCTGAATATGGTTTGCTCTGTGTACTGTCTGTTTTTTTTTTGTTTTTTTGTTTTTCCCTAGGACTGAGTTTGTGGTGAAAACATTAAGACGAAGGAAAAACAGCAGCCTATGTCCAGTGAGCACTTTTCTGTTGTGGTAAGTGAGATTTGTAGTTAAATATGGAGGAAGAGTTGCGAGAATTAAGAGAAACAGTAACTCAGTTGAGAGCAGACAATGACAGATTGCGGCAGGAGCAACCATCAGCTAATCCGGGTCCTAGTGGGCCGCAGGCTATGGCTTCTGGCCCCCCTCTTTCCACTCCACAGTCAAGTAATGAGGGCGTTGCCCCACCAGAGAGGTACGTTTTTGGACCACGAGATCGAAGGTGCCCAAAATTTAGTGGCAGGTCTAGTCTTAATATTGAGGAGTGGATTGAGGAGGCCCAGGCTTGTATGCAGGCCCGTTATATGTCTGCATCTGATAAAGCATTCTTCCTCTTTGACCATTTGGAGGGAGAAGCAAGGGAGGAGATTCGCTACCGCTCCGATGATGAACGTAATGATCCAGTAAAAATTATTTCGGTGCTTAGGGAGTTGTATGGTTGCTTGCGGTCATATGTTTCTTTGCAGGAGGCTTTCTTCTCTAGGAGGCAGCAGGAGGGGGAGTTTTTGTTGGAGTTTTCCCTCGCTCTGATCGGCCTCCTGGAGCGGGTGAAGCAAAAGTCGCCTTATGCCATGCCAAATTTTCAAGTTTTGTTGCGTGATCAGTTTATTGAGCACGTGAATGATAATTCTCTTCGGCGAGAGCTTAAACAGTTGGTACGAAGTCAACCTACTCTGACTCTTTTAGACGTACGTTGTGAGGCACTTCGGTGGGAACGGGAGGGCATGCTAGGGGTTTCAAGGGGTCGTAGTCATTCGCTCCCTTCTGCATATGGTATCCAGTATGGGGTGCGGGGTGAGCCTCGTGAGAACACCGTGAGGTCTTCTCAGGAGTCCGAATTGGGGGAAGTTAAAGAAATGTTGCGGTTGCAGCAAGAACAAATTAGTAAACTGACTCAAAGTATCGCCCGGTTACAGGCCCCCCAATCCAGTACTATTTTATCCCATTTGATGTCGTCATGCCCACACCTGCTTGTTCATATGGGTAGTGTTCCAGTGCCCTGCTTAGTGGACACAGGATCAATGGTATCTACCATTACCGAAAGCTGTTTCCAAAGTCATTTCCAATCATGGGGTGTAGACCGTTTAAAGTCGTGCCATTGGCTCCAACTTCGTGCAGCCAATGGCTTGTCAATTCCCTATATTGGCTACATGGAATTGGACATTGAGATGTGTAACCGGTTGATTTCTAAGTGCGGGGTCTTGGTCAGGGATCCTCCTGGGGGCATCTGTACTCAAGTTCCTGGAGTACTGGGAATGAATGTTCTTAGTCGATGCTACCGTGAGCTGATACCACTGTTGGATACTGTGCCCGTTCGTCAGAGGTATAGGCGGATTCCGCCATCAGAATATGAGGTCGTGAAATCTCATATTAACCAGCTATTAGAAACCAACGTGATCCGAGAAAGCTGTAGCCCGTATGCGTCACCCATTGTGCTGGTTAGGAAAAAGGACGGTAGTCTACGCATGTGCGTTGACTACCGTCAGCTAAATGCGAAAACAAGAAAGGATGCTTTTCCCCTCCCGCGCATTGAGGAGTCGCTAGATTTCTTGACGGGGGCTGGATGGTTTTCCACCATGGATTTGGCTAGTGGTTATAACCAGGTCCCCGGCAATGAAAAAGACAGATCGAAGACCGCATTTTGTACACCATTTGGCCTATTTGAATTTAACCATATGCCCTTTGGGCTCTGTAATGCTCCAAGCACCTTCCAGCGTCTGATGGAACGGATGTTTGGAGACCAACAGGGTAGCTCGTTACTGCTGTACCTAGATGATATTGTAGTATTCTCCTCTTCTGTTTCGCATCTGGAGCATCTGGAGCGTTTGGAGGTTGTGCTGGGTCGCTTGGAGCGTGAGGGTTTAAAGGCCAAATTGGCAAAATGCGCGTTCTTCCAGAAAGAGGTCAAGTATCTTGGTCACGTGATTTCGGCTCAGGGCGTATCCACAGATTCCAGCAAGATAGAGGCGGTGTCACAGTGGCGGTGTCCTACCGGGGCATCAGAACTGCGCTCATTCTTGGGGTTTGCCAGTTATTACCGCCGTTTCGTCCAGGGATTCGCGAAACTGGCAGCCCCCCTGCATCGTGTGGTGGCTGAGTGTACTACTGGTAGGCCCCGGGAACGGGCTGGTAAGAGCTTTGCTGATGCCTGGTCGGAACAGTGCCAACAGAGCTTCGACGAATTAAAGGTGAGGCTTACAACAGCACCGGTGTTGGCATACGCAGATTTCTCCCTACCTTTTATCCTGGAGGTGGACGCTAGTTATGGTGGTTTGGGAGCAGTCCTCTCTCAGGAGCAGAATGAGAGAGTAAGACCTATTGCGCAGTCTTAGGCCCACTGAGCGCAACATGGTTAACTATAGCTCCATGAAATTGGAGTTTTTGGCGCTCAAGTGGGCCATGACTGAAAAATTTCGCGAATATCTGTTAGGGCACAAGTGTATCGTTTACACTGACAATAATCCTCTTAGCCATCTGTCGACCGCTAAGCTTGCTACTACTGAGCAACGCTGGGCTGCCCAGCTGGCAGCGTTTGATTTTACCATCAGGTATCGCTCGGGTAGGAGCAATAGAAATGCGGATGCCCTCTCCAGACAGGACCCCTCTGGGCAGTGTGAGATGAATGCACTCTTGTTGGGAACTGAAGTGCCACCCACTGTTAAGCAAGTGTTTGTGGCAGAATCGCGTCCACAAGCAACTCAAGCTGTTGTCTCCGTGTTGCCTGGTTTTGAGGGCGACATGGGCGCTTGTCAGCAAGCCGACCCCGTAATTGGTCAGATTCTAAAGTTTTGGAGACAAGTTGTTCCCCCTTCCCCAGCAGAGCGGAGACAGCTGCCTAAAGCTGCCCTCGTGTTACTCCGCCAATGGGATCGGCTGGTGGATAGAACGGGTGTATTGCATCGCCGCGTCTTTCGCCCAGATGGAGGTGAGGAGGGTTTTCAGTTGGTTCTCCCAATTACTTTGCGACGTGAGGTCTTGGCCCAGGTTCATCAAGGGCATGGCACCAGGGCATTGACCGCACCACTGAGCTGGTTCGACAGCGCTGTTATTGGCCAGGCCTTACAGCTGATGTAGCTCAGTGGTGCCGTGAATGTGAGAGATGCCAGGCTGCGAAGGACACCCAGCCTGTAGTTCAGAGTTTTATGGGTCACCTTTTGGCAGAAAGGCCAAATCAGATCTTGGCCATCGATTTCACCTTGCTTGAGCCCTCACGTTCGGGAATTGAGAACGTATTGGTAATGACTGATGTCTTTACTAAATTTACGCAGGCAGTCCCTACCCGGAACCAGCGAGCTGAAACCGTAGCCCAGGTACTTGTGTCTGAGTGGTTTTGTAAGTTTGGCGTTCCTGCCCGCATCCACTCAGACCAAGGCCGTAATTTTGAGTCCTCCCTTATCCAGCAGTTGTGTCACTTATACCAGGTGGAGAAGTCTCGCACTACCCCGTGGCATCCTGCCGGCAATGGGCAGTGTGAGCGCTTTAACAGGACCCTGCACAATCTCCTGCGTACCCTGCCTAGTTCACGGAAGGATGACTGGGTCTCTGCATTGCTATAACACTATAGCAATGCAGATATTGCTATAGTGTTATAACACTACTCCCCATCAGGTGACTGGAGAGTCTCCCTATTTTCTCATGTTTGGACAGGAACCACGACTACCTGTAGATTTTCTGTTGGGTCGTGGTCAGGAGAGGGGTCCTGGTAGTGTTAACAGTTGGTTGTTGGAGCATCAGACTAGACTGCAGGTGGCCTTTGAAGGGGCCCGGGAACAGCTGCGTCTAGCTGCAGAGCGCCGCAAGGAGATGCATGACTCTCGTATCCGGGATGCACCCTTGAGTGAAGGCCAGTTAGTCTATCTCCGTAACTATAGTCTAAAGGGTCGTCACAAGATCCAGGACCATTGGAGTGCAGTGGTGTATCAGGCACTGAAAGCACCTGGAATAGGAGGCTCAGTATACACCATTGCACCGGTCAACGATGTGAGTAGGGCGAGGCATGTTCATCGCTCTCTGTTGAAGGCCAGAATAGGGCGGGAGCCCTTGGCACCCCCCCCCCCAGAGAATAGGGCGTCGGTTGGCGAGGAACCACTGTTGGAGGATCCTTCCTCAATGGAGGAAGTTGACCTTTTTAGGGTCGTACATGAGTCTTTGCCGGCTGCTATGGAGTCAGGGAGTCAGGGCCCCGTTTTGGCGGACTCCAGTTCACTAGAGCCTGTGGTGGATGTGGAGGTTGAGGCTCCTGTGGTTCCTGGACCATCAGGGCAGGGCGCCGTAAGTCAGTTACCCTTGACTGATCATATGTGATCATATGTGAATGGGGCAGTGAGGCGTACTAGGCGAACTACTGCTGGTCATCATTCTAACCGTAACCATCTTCCTAGGGCTGTAGGGAGGGTGGCAGGTTTGGAGGCTGTTGAGGCCTCAACCGGTTCTATATCCGCATTGTTTAGACCTTGGGATTAGGGTTATTGGAATAATCGGCGGGGCGACGATTCAAGAGCTGGGGGTAGATTGTGGCAAGGTGGGTGATGTAGTTTAGTTTCATTGGCTCTTTGGTGCATGATTGTCACCTACCATAGCCTATTGGAGGTGGCGCTGATGGTATTTTAAGGCTGGAGTTAGATCGCCTGGGGTGCGTCACGACTGGTACCGCCCATACTGAGTGTGCCGGTGCAGACGTGCATTTTATGCCCGGTTGGGTCACAGGTTGTCCACTGCATGTCAGGTATGTGCGTGATTTTCTTTTTTTACCTACTGTTATTTTGGCGTCGGATGATCACTTATCTGTTTAACTCTTAGCCATGAAATCAGTGAAAAGTCTTCCTGCATGTTAATTCATTATGAGCTGTGAGCGACTATACACTTCGTGTGGCACGAGGAATTGCTTTGGGTAAGCGTGATCAATCTGCTTCCTCTTTTTCGCAAGACAAGTAATTAATTAAGAATTCTTCTTTCTTAGTGTGCTGAGCTGTCTCTCCCGTCACGTTTCTTGAAGGCGGACGTTTATACTGTCGTTAAAGGAGGATGCGCTGCTGTTTTTCTTTCCCTGCTTTTTGGGCTGGTTTACATCTAGGGCATTATTAGTGTCATCGCTCGTGCCCTGATAAGTGTTTCCACGCTAGTGTTGGGGAACGCTGATTCTGGGACCTGCTCGATTTGGACTGTTGCATTCATTTCATTTTTGTGGGGTGTTGTTTATATCGTTGTTTATTAGTATTTTGTTTTGTATACTTTCAATATTTTAAGTTTGATATTGTAATAGTGTTTCTTGATAAATGTTTTTGTTTACTTTGATGGAAATATTTCCACTGTATTACTGAATTTAATTAGTTTTCTTTGTTTTGGTTTATTCTAGGCCCTGCTGGCCCGGGGCTGGGAGGCTAGCTAGCTAGTTTGGAGTATTACAGGTGGTGGTGCAGTTGTGTGGAGTGCAGTGCTGCTTGGATTCACCTCTCACTGTGTGTGTGTGTGTGTGCGTGTGTGTGTTACACGAATCCACAGATAGGGTCTTCACTCCATCTAGCCTGCCCCCTGCCACTGGAAAGCCTGTGTCTTTTATTATTATTATTTTTGTTTATTCTTTTGTTGTATTTTCAAATTGATATTTTTATTTTGTCCAGTACACAGAGTTTCTGATTGTGACAGTGTTTGATGGTGACCTGACAATTGACATTGATTATCAATGACGTTTTAACTAATTATGGTGATTTGAATAAAGTCTTTTGTACATTGTTCACACGCCTCTCTCAGATTACTTCAGCCTACGAACCTGTGTCCCTTATTTTTGGTTATTTCCCCATTTCCTTACGGGGTGGCGTAGTCGGATTGTATTTGGGTGTGTTCAAACTTACTTCCAACGTCCCCCCCCCCCCCCCCTTCTTCAGCACTGCCACATATATATATATATATATATATATAGCAGTATTCTAGAGTAGATATGCTGGTGTCTGGCCCCTATGTTTTCTAAACACAACAGATGTGTTCACCAGATAAATTACATTCTGCCCTCTGCTACTGACTTTGCCTGAGGTAAAACTGTCTTTTGGGCCAATGGGATTTCTCAACTGATTTACAGAAACTACTGATTATATCATAACACTATTAAAGAAACCGTATTCTATACTTTTTTACTTGCAATCAGCTCCCAGTGTCATATTTTATCAAAACTTATCAAATTTTTTCCAAATGTCTTGTGAAACATTAGCGAAAACATCTTACAGTTACTTATGTTCTAAAACATTTAAGTTCTATATTGAGCACTTACACTGTAGGGACACAGTAATTGCCCTCTGATTAAATATTGCTTGCTTTGAAACAGACAATCATCCTTCATCACCGTTTTGCCTGGCTCTTGTTGGCAGGGCTTCTCATCTGGATTGAGGTCACAGTCTATCATTTACAGCAAGGCCAGATCAGGTGACTATCTCGGGCTTCCAAAGCACTGGTAGGGTGTTGCGCACACCAAACACAGACACGACACCTACACTGGTTACTTTTGGTGTGTGAAAAAAAATATGCATTTTAAGAAAAACAATTGTGTCTGTAATACCCCACTTTATATTTTTTTAATGCTACAGTTGGAATAAAAAAAAAAACACCTGCATCCAAGTCCGAAATGAAATGACACTTTCTCAAGCATGACGTTTGAAGTTGAACGGAATGCAGTAGTTCTCAAAGCTATTCTTAGCCCTTAAGCGTGTCCACACATTGTGAGAAATGCAAGACTTCATCATGAAGGTCGATATTATGAAAGTGTGAGTCAGTACTGTGAACCACCGTTTAATCCCATATGCGGATTATAACAGGAAAGGAAATTAGCATTAGGAATAGCGGTGTGAGCTACTCTAAGATTTCCATTGATGCACAATCATGCACAAAATTGTCACAAAATGCACAATGTTTTGGTTAGTTAGCAGGTGTAGTTTGTCTCATACATACCTAGACGCACACATTTACTTAGATATCTAGATGAGGACATACCATTAAAGTTTCTCTTTTTTTTCTTTTTACATAAAGCTCATTGCAATTACTATAGACATAGTTTTTCTTCTAAATAAGGATGTCGCTCTATATCCCCAAACTGAGGTTTTGGTATATTTAGCTAACTTCTGAAATGCAAACACTCAAACACTGTCTAAATTTCATCACTCTAACACACTAACAGATTCAAACTTCACTGAACCAGAACTTTAAAAACATTGGAAACTTACCAACCATCTCAATGATGAATCTGTTCCAAAACCTTCAATGACTTCAGCAAATTTTGTTAAAATTAGGTACAGCCCTGAGGCAGCACTTTGCTTAACTAATTCCTCCATATACAGATCACTGTTTTGGAAAAAAAAAATTGTCTTGAAGATTTTTATCTTATTTTTGTCTTGAAGATTTTTATCTGTTTGAACCAAACTTTGCATTACTAAAATAGAGATGAAATCAATACTCTACTAGAAACAATTCCTAGAAAATAAATTAAAATTTACTCATCCTTAAGGCCATTTAAGATGTTTGTTTCTTCATCAGTACAGATTTAGAGTAATTTAGCAATGCATTACTTGCTCACCAATGAATCCTCTCCAGTGAATGGGTGCTGTCAGAATCAGACTCCAAACTTTTTTTTTCAGAAGCGAAAGTTTAAAGTTAAAACACCATAATAATGGATATATTTCTTACAAACAGTTTTTCACTTCACAAGACATTGATGGACTGGAGTTGTGTGTATTACTGGTGGATTATTGTGATGTTTTTAGCAGCCGTTTAGACTCATTCTGACAGCACCCATTCACTGCAGAAGATCCATTGGTGAACAAGTGATGAAATGCAGAATTTCTAAAAATCTGATCCAATGAACCAACAAACTTATCTACATCTTGGATGGCCTGAGTGGCTGGTACATGGTACATTTCAGCAATATTTTTATGTATGATTATTATTATTTGGCTGAACAATTGCTTTAATAGTATCCTACTGGCTATATTCCATATTTATTTATATCAGCAATCCTCTTAATGATTAGTAGATGCTTAGTATTTCCAGCATTTACACAATACTACTGCAGGTCTGAACAAATAACTCAAATAACTCTCAATCAATGATGGCTAGTAGTGCTAAATATGCTCATTTCGTGCTTGACACAATTAAAAGTGATTGTGGGAATAAATGCCTTTTTGTAGTCTCCAAGTACACAAATTAATGAGGATCAATAAGAGCATTGCTGGACACCAGATGTTCAGATCTGCGCACTTTAATTATGCAATTACAGCTTGGCACTGTACGACCTCTGTGCAGAACCAGATATCTACACTCAGTGACTTGCATGTAAACTCTCATTACCACAAAAAACATGTTTTATCAAGGATAATTAAAGAAAAATATTGTCTTGACCCTTGCAATGGAGTAGACACCAAAATACAAGTATAAAAATGTCTCTGGCCTATTTAAGCCTTTTTTGAATTACAGCCAGCACAACCTTCAGAAAATATTTGAAATAAATATTTCATCAAAAAGTATGCCTTTAATTTCATATGACGAAAGCATCCTGAAAACATGCATAAGCTTATGTGTAAAGTATATATGGTTATATCTCTCCATTGTTTTGCTCTGTAGAAACTAGAGATATCCATTAGGTATGGCCCAGTCTTATTTTCGTGAGTGTCATAAAGACAAGTTGTGTAATTTCTGAATCAATTTCCATGACATGAAATTTTCAAATGACATAACAGAACGATGCTATTCACTCAGAATGTGGAAAAATCTAATTACTGTTTGAAGCAGAACATTTTCAAAAAGATGTAACCAAGTGATTGAGATGTCTTAAAAAAAAGAATGAGAGGTAGTATCTTAAAGGGGTCATCAGATGCCCATATTCCAGAAGTTAATATGATTCTTTAGGGTCTTAATGAAAAGTCTGTAACATACAGTAGCTTGGTTAAAATTTCTCAATGGTAGTGTAAAAAAACACCTTTTTTACCCTGTCAAAAACCACTCTTTTCAGAGAAAGACATTTTGTACCATTTTCCTTTAACCTGTTAATCTGACCCCCCATTATGGGACTCACAGCTGAAAGTGCTCTACCTAACTTAAAATTGTAACAGTTTCCTACTTCAGTGTGTTACAAACATAATTTTGGTGTCTTTGGAAAGAAGACCCTTTGGGCTTTACTTTTTAATCAACCAGATTTGATAATGCTCAAAAATTTTAAAAGTTATATACAACTGAAGTGCCTTGAATTTCTTTTTTAACACACTTAAATATTTTTTATTTGATATTAAATACATGAAATCAGTCCTGGAGCAATCTAGAAAAGTAATGGATTGAAAGTCACATGTCTCATGAGTTTCTATTTCAAATATGAATAAGATATCATGAAAAATGAGACTCCAGCAAATATTTTTATGAGACAATCCCCCCCCCCCACCCCCAAAAATCAAAAAAAATATTTACCAATTGTATTGAAGGCTTCTACAAACTATTTAGTCATTAAACATACCACTGCATAGTTTTTTTCAATTATAAATCACTAGACAGAAACTTAGACATCGTATAAGTGATTTATTTGAGAACTGTTGAAAAATAAAGCAAACAAAGAAAAAGGCGATCGCTATAAGTTCCGACTCCATCAGCTGACTGGTGCGTCAGAGCGTGTCACGAGCCATCACGCGAGAGCGCCAGAATTCAAATATACTATCTTTCGCCTATCTTTCATTGACTTTTTTTTCCGGTGGATCGTCTCATTTTGTTTGTGACACTGTACGCTGCAAAACCATGCCATTTTATTACTACCAAGACGCAGTTTCTTAAAGTGAGTTATTCCATAACAGACACAAACAGTTCTGTCGCTGAAGAACTGAAACGTAAACAAAGGAATTATGATCCATATTACAACGTTATTGCTTCGTTGGACTAAACGTGCTCCATGAGATGTCGTTCAGTGGATCCTTACCTTTCTAAATATACCAGGATTTACAGCTGTGGATGTAGTAATGACTCCTTATTACGATGAATCTGGTATGTACAGCGTTTCCATTGTTCATGTTTTTATGTGTACTGCTTACACAAATGTAGCAAATACAGTCTTTGTAAGCTTTCCATTGAAAAACAGTGAACTGTCATCGATGCTTGAGTCTTAGAGCTTTATAATGATATATAGTTTTGTCAAGATTAAATTTGTCTCGTTTCATTTAATCTATTCGTAAACACTGACACGTGCGAGTTGAGGGGCATTGAGGACGCCCGCGCCGGGGTGCTGACTAACAGGTTAAATGTTAATGAGCTTTGCTGACCCCGCCCCGCTCATCCAAGCCGCTCTCAGAGACGGTTTACTTTTAGCAGCATTCTTCGTGAAACTTGCTAACTAGCACAATTTTAGTAAAGGCGATCTGCAAAGATTCGTTAAAGAAACCTTAAACTCACTTCTTCTGTTGGTGAAACTGGATCACGAATGATTCACGCGAAGATAGACGCATTTATGTAGATCGGGGGCGCATTTCCTTCAGAAGCAAATGTAATCCACTGCGTCTTCAGCGGCTCAGATATTGGGAGTAAATGATGACTGCTATGTTCATTATTACATCAAACAACAAAACACCTCAGTCGCTTGGGAGACATTCTTGTCTACATCTGCTCCAGTGTCGAAACAATAGCAGACTGATGACAGCTCACTCAGGGTGGGTCTAAGGTAAGACGCCAGTCCAGTCTGTGCTGAAACGCTACTGTCAATCAAACTATTATGGGAGTGGCCTGTTTTTGTGACGTCACACAGACAGGCATCTGAGATTGGTGCAATTTGAGAAAGTGGTAAAGATTTTAGTAGATAACAAAAAAAAACACATTTCAGTTCAAACAACTTGTAAAAGTGCACCTTTTAAGAAGATACAGTAGCACACTAAAAATGGCATTAACTTGTGTTATACTTTGAAATTCTGTACGTGAAGACCACCATTTTCTCCAAACCCTACCCTAATCAAAACAGATAGGCTACATTTTACTAATTTAAGTGGTTTAGAAGAAGCAGTCCCTTTTGCAAACGTGCCCCCTACTATAATGACAATTTTTTTTATAATTATTATTATTAACAACAAATTATTATATAATTATTATAACAAAATTATTATTAAAACAAAAAAATAAATATAGCCCTTGCTTTTACAAGACGCATGTAAAACGCATGTTTGTGAGAGTAGTTTTCACTCATTTTACCCCCAGTTATCAGTGCATCTGATTTCTATCTTTTTGTTCATTTCATTGTCATGAATGCCTATTTCAACAAATAATTAACAGTCTTTTGTTCACCGTGCAACATCCAGACTAGTCTATCAAAATCAGAGTGGTAGCCTTGTTCTCCTGCTTTGTCAGGGACAAAAGATTGCCACAAGCCAGTTGGACGGGAGGACAATAATCACATTTAGCCATAATGAAATGGCACTTGTTCCCTCTGGGGACCAGATAGGAAATCATTGTGTACAGTAGCTTAATATGTCAGGTGTGACTCAGGAAAATTGGAGGCAATTATGTGCATAACTTCATTCAGATGGGTGTACCGTGGTGTGGAAGAGTAAGGCTTCATTTTTTTGTTTGTTTGTGTGTACATGTGTGCGTATCAGGTGTGATTGATGTTCTTTTCCATGTTACGCTGAAAAGAGCCTTTGGGATTTGGAAATAGAGTGCCGTGGGGAGGGGGACGGTGAGGAGTTCTGTTGTCTCGGTTACAGTGTATGTATGGAGAGGGGGGAGATCACGGAGGGGGAGGTGATGAGGCAATTTTGTTAAAGGACGCCCTGTGTGGCAGGTCCTGATTATGCAAGAGAGGCCATCGCTCTCTGATCAGCAGACAGCCAGCAAGGTGGCTCAATCATGCTTTCCTAAGAGCTCTTCCAGCACTGATGAGGCCCGAGGAGTCTTCAGTGCATGGCATCAAAAAAAAAAAAAAAAAATCCTATACAAATTATGGACAGCATGAAATACAAAACACAACTCTGCTAGTTACATCAAACTAGCATGTTTCCTAAAATATTCTTACCAAACAGAGGACTCATGCTTCATCTATCCTTCAAAAACATATTTGCTTAGAGACAACATTTATAACCTACTTTTAATAAGAGAGTAATTAGAGTCTATTTTGAAAGTAGGCTTATTTAGGCTCATTACATTTGTGTGCGGTTATCCCTATTGCTTTTACACTTTTTTCTACCACATCTTTTCTTTCCCTTCGCCTCTCTATTAATGTGCTTGGACACAGAGCTCTGTGAAAAGCCATCTTCTTTTGCAATGAGCTTTTGTGTCTTGCCCTCCTTGTGCAAGGTGTCAATGGTCGTCTTTTGGACAACTGTCAAGTCAGCAGTCTTCCCCATGATTGTGTAGCCTACAGAACTAGACTGAGAGACCATTTAAAGGCTTTGTAGGTGATTTGAGTTAATTAGCTGATTAGAGTGTGGCACCAGGTGTCTTCAATATTGAACCTTTACACAATATTCTAATTTTCTGAGATACTGAATTTGGGATATTCCTTAGTTGTCAGTTATAAATATCAAAATTAAAAGAAATAAACATTTGAAATATATCAGTCTGCGTGTAATGAATGAATATAATATACAAGTTTCACTTTTTGAATGGAATTAGTGAAATAAATTAACTTTTTGATGATATTTTAATTATATGACCAGGACCAGTAGACAGGAAAAAGTAGAAAATAATTAAAACAAATGAAAGAAGAAAAAAAGGTAGGAAAAGGGATAAGAAAAAGAATATAAAATGCAGTAAAAAGAGAAAAGGTTTGAAAACGATAGAAAAATAAAGAAAAGCAATAAGATTAGTTTTAAAAAATCTGAAGAGAAGAGAAGAGAAGAGAAGAGAAGAGAAGAGAAGAGAAGAGAAGAGAAGAGAAGAGAAGAGAAGAGAAGAGAAGTCCCTGCCTTCTCAAGGTTAGGAAGCTGGGTACACCCTTAATGGAATCAAATCTGATTAGATAATTAGCATAGTATTTGCATAATGGCACTGCAATTCATTACCTTGCATGTGAGTTCATCAGCATAGCGTGAGCTACAGTGTTTCTACTCCCCTCTGTCCTGTAACAAAGCTCATACTCTCCATTGCAGTCTGAAAAGGTCAACTCATTTACTGCCTCCTGTTCCAACTAATATCTATCAAAGTCTCGCACACTTGCAGGATGCCTTACAAAATCTCTGGGTGGTCTGAACCAGAGCCACAGTAACCAATCTAACCACTTTGTGAATTAAACAATATTTGCAGACTTGTACTGATTTAATTTCACTGAAATTGATATTTTTTGCAAATTATATAATATGATAAAGAGGAACAAGCTTTTATTAAATGATAAAAATAAATATTACAATCACATTAATAACTGAATTAAAAAACAAAAAAAAACAATTATTAGCTAATTAAAAAAAAAAATTAAAAGGAATATTCACAAAATGTTTCTTCCATGTATTATTTTCAACAGTAAACCTCAGTTTTTTTGGCAAAAAAACAAAAGGATTTAAATTTTCATTTGATTTCAAATAAATATTTAATTCCTTTATACAATAAATAAAAAAATTGTAGGGCCCTATTTTTCAAAATGTTGAAATTGAGACTTCTGGGTTTGTTTTTTTTACAGTGTGTAAAAAAAACAATAAAAGGTTCCATTGGGTACCGGTACCGGTTAAAAAGTGAATGATACCCAACCCTACTGATAGCTCAATGAGCCATAAACGAGAAGTCTTTATATCTTATATCTATGGTTATGAAAAAAGCAACCTCTGATCAGACTGACCTATTTTGAAGACCCTAGTAATCTCATATCGGTCTCCTCTGGAGTTACACAAGATCTCAACAATATCAGAAACTTAATATGAACTCATGAAATACTTCATTTAATATTCTATGCTATGCAGTATACAATATTTTTACCTACTCCAGCTTACTTCAGCAAACATACATTCCTATAGGAATATAAAAGTATTGGATTGGGACTCTATTGGCAGATACTCAATGACTTGGATTGGATCAAGGGTACAAAAAACCTGATCGGGACAACCCTAGTTTCAATACCACCTCAAATATTTCTCAGCAAACTCCATCCATACTTATTTTATTAGTTCTATACTGTTCTGTAACAATTGTCTTATGCATGTCTATTTCTAGAAATAATCTTAGACAAAGCTGATACTCAAAAGAAAAACAAATGAAAATTCCTGATAGGAATTCTCCAAAATTATGAAAGCACAACCTCTGAGCACCAAACATTTCCTTTGGGGAAATAAAAATGAAGTTGCATCACAGATAAACTAACAGATGAAAGGAAAGAGAACAGAATCAAAAGCAATGAGAAACATAAAGTCCCCATAAACCCTTCTCCATCTTTGTCTTCTGACTTTCTGTTGTTTGTTGACATATGCCTGTGCCAGAAAGGAGAACAGGGTGCTGACTGATATGATTGACTTCAGACTAGGTGCCGAGGAATGGCGTCCAAAAGCAGACATGAGTGACAAGCCCTGGGATACCCAAAAACAGCTGCTGCCTCTCACTTCCTCCCTTTATAGTATTGCAGAAACAACACTGTCAAATATAGCAAATCACTACAATTAGAAAACTTCCTAAGGTATAACTGCAAGAGGTTTCTGAAGAAAGTTTAAAAATTTGAGAAACATTTCTAGATTTATGTGCTGTACAAATGCAAGCTGCAATGACAGGTAAGGGAAGAGATGTGGCAATGGAAAAAAATGCAGATAAAGAAAAAAATTGTAGTATCGTTCAGCACCACAGAGATGCAAATAGGCTCCTAAATGGAGGCCCTTGTTGTCTTCACTTGGGCTTACAGCCAGGCTGATTTGTAATAATGTCCCTCCATCTAGCAGAAGGATTTAATGCAGGGTTGTAGCGGGAGAGACAGACAGTGTTGGAGACAGGGATTCAATACAACTGCTTTTGATGCAACGCAGGCAAATACGTGCTAATGCATCTGACTGCCTATACTGTATTGTCTGTCTGCCAGGTTCTCGCTGACTGGGCTCTGACTTAGCACTTAAATTGGGTTGAGGGAAGAAACTAGGTTGGCAAGTGAAATTGCAGCATATGCCAGGATTCATTTTAGTTCATATCAGCATTCATGCAAAAGAAAGCCACACCCTTTATACTATACTATGCATTTCTAATGTCCAATGCATGTTTTCACACCTGGTTTGATTGATCAATTCTGTATTCCTTCTAAGCGAACCCACAAGTCTCAATTCACATTTATTGATTTAAAAGAGACTTTTACCCCAAGCGACTTACAAATGAGGAATATTACAAATAATTTGCCCTAAAGCCAACAAAACACACAGTACAGGGCTCGACATTAAGCTTTGACATGTGCTTGTCCTTCGGACAAGTAAATCAGTCATTTACTTGTCTGAGTAAAAATGTTACTTGTCCGGGGGAAAAAAAGGTTTGGGTTTTTTTGTTGGCGCAAAAAAAAGCAAACTGAATTAATAGTCTTATCAGTGCTCTATCGGGTATTACTTTAATCATCATATTTGTGATATTTGCCTTAAATTGATTGATGTTACACTTTTTTACTTTATGAAGGACAATATTTTCCTAACCTGATTAAATGTACGTGTCACCATTTACGTCAAATTCTTAAATTTGATCAATACATTAAGATAGAATGGTAAGACACTATATGGTTGTTAGTATTCAAATGAAATCAGTATTAAAAAAAAACACCATCTTTCCACTGCAGAGGAAACACAGAAGCTGCATCGAAAGTGCAATTTAGATGTATTTTTCCCAGACTGTTTATTGAAGATAAGAGGTTACGTAAATCCATTTACTCAAAATTGCACATGCATAAATAAAGTTATTAGATTAATGTTTTACTTTTTTGACATAAAAATATGAAATGTTGGAAAAATGCAGCGATACTTTTAAATATGAAATTAAATCACCAGTAGGTGGTGGCAAGTCACTGTCTTAATAAGTGAATCATTTATTCAACCAATTCATTCAAACAGCTGATTCATTCAATAAATGAAGCAAGTGTCTTTATGAATGGCTCACTGACTCGTTCAAAAATGCTGAATCATTTAGTAATGAAAAACTGTTGTGTGTTGCTCTGAGATGCGTGACTGTTCTGCTGTGGCTTTGCTTAGAACTATTTTCTTTAGTGAAATGGAGCAAAAACTATCAATAATTTATCTAAAATGTAAGTCAGTTAACTTTACTTGTTTATTGAACTTAAGTTGTATAAAATCAATATCACATCGTGCTGAAAGTCAGGAAAACATTACTCTTGGTCAACATTAAACTTGGAAAGTGACATGACATACAGCAAAGTATGGTGACCCACACTCAGAATTTGTGTTCTGCATTTAACCAATCCAAAGTGCACACACACAGCAGTGAACACACACACATACCGTGAACACACACCTGGAGCAGTGGGCAGCCATTTATGCTGCGGCGCCCAGTAAAACTCTCTAACCACTAGGCCACGACTTCTTAACTTTTCTACCGCAGTATATTTGCTTATAGTTTTGATTTCTCCGCAAGTCAGGCTGCACCAGCCTCAACTGACGCGACCTTGATACTGTCAATACATTAGCCATCATTAGTCACCGTTTACTGAAAGTAATAAAATCAGAATCATTCTCGCCAAAGTTTCGGTGCTGCCCTAGTTATTGTTGGTTATTAATTGAATTAAGTTAAATTCTCTTTCACTTGCCCCTTTACAAAATCTACTGGTCCCGGACAAGCGGACAAGCGTTAATGCCGAGCCCTGCAGTATACAATGGCAAGTTTAGTAAAAAAAAAAAAAAAAAAACTAGTTTAGTAGACGATGTAGAGGTTTTTTTTTTTTTTTTTTTTACAAAATTAACATATAGGCCTACACAATTTTTCAAGATGAAATCTTGGATGGCGATTGTTCAGCTGACGACATGCCTTGCAAAAAACAAAAAAAAATTTGTTTTCATCTGTGTAAATTTAAAGATGGCATCCGACCTAATTAAGGACTATTAGAATGCCAGACGTCCACCAGAGGTTTTTTTTTATCAATTTGTCAGTTAGATGTGCATATGCCCAAAATGTTTACAATTAAATGTATAAACCTAAAAAGTCTGCATTTATTACGTTTTCATAAATCGCACATTACCAACTGATCAATCCCTAAAAAACAAGCATACTCACAAGTTTTCATACACAGAATGCTGCACCACAAAACAAATCTGAATCTAAGTACTCTAGTAGGTCTGTACTCAAATCTCTATTGTGGGGGGAGAGGTAGACTCTCCAACAAAAGATAAACATTTGGCAATCACGCTGAAAACCTGGGAACTTAAAAATACAGCTATTGCATACTGTGTGTGATTGTGCATTGGTGGATGCACTGAAGTCCTGCAAAGAATCAAGCCAATTCCAGACCTTGTCTATTGAAGAATTAAGTTATTTGGCCACTCTGAGACATGCTGAAATATTGGATCGGGTGAGACGGCAGGATGACATGTGGCACAACAGCGTTACACAGGGATGCTCAGCCCAGCAGCAAGTCAAGGCTAAATCGGGCCCATCAACAAGCCTCACTAGAGAAGCCAGCTATGAAATGACATGACACACATGTACTGACAAACTGAAATATCACAGTCCTTTCTTTCTTTCTTTCTTAAAAAAAATAAATAAATAAAAAACAACATGAAGAGGAAGTCATTGTGGCACCTGACTGAATACAACCACAACATCTCTCAAAGCTCCACATGCAAGATCCAAACTACAACTGCAACTAACACTGCATTGCAAATAAAGCATCATTCATGGTCTTAAACTAGACAAACCCTCATGAGCGTGAGGGAGTCATACTGTGCCATTTAAGTATTTTAGCAGCTGAGACAAATATCTACTGGGTAAAAGACCACCAGGGAGGCAGACACCACAGTTCAGACCATTTAGGCTGCAGTCAAAATACCTTTGCGTGTTTGTCTTCAATTAACTCTCATTTAATTATACTTTTGATCCAGTCACCCATAGTGAGCAGCTATTAGCAAAAATGTGCCAAAAAAAAAGAATGCAAACATAAGAGAAGACCTTGAAGAAAAAGGTTCTGTACCTTTGCCCTTGGCTTGAGAAAGATGAGTATCCACAGAAGGTAAGCATGGAGAGATATGAAGAAATGATCAAAGCACAGTTCACATCTATGCATTCAAGGTTCAGAGTTACAATTTAGCGCAGTCAGAGCACAGCAATTCAGTCAATTCAGGCATGCAATATATAATCAGTATCAACAGAGTGAATACAATTGAAGGGGTGCGGCATACCTTGATCTGCCATCATGTGTGCAAATCCTTTGAGAAACAGAGAGTGACAAAAATAAGGTATGTCTCAAAGCATTCAATGACATCATGTATTTGTAGAAGAAAAGGTTTATGAACATCTTAATTTAAGTTTTTAAAAGTTGACACAAAATGGTAATTATGTGGAAAAGTGACTACTTTTGCATTTCTATGGAAATTATTGGTTAGTTTATTTAATTTTTTTTATCTAACGTGACAGCTTAACACATTTTTGGTTGTAGAGTAAATGTAAGATATTTTGTAAATGTATTTGGAACATAGTCACCTATAGCTAAATATAGTAAAAAATTGGTGGATTTTTTTCACTTAGAAACTGCTAAATTTGACAATTAATTAATACATTTAATTAAATGTGAAATTTTAAAGAAGAAAGGCTAAAAATGGTATTTCCTTGCAAAACATACTGCAATAATCTTTGTTTTGTCTACAACTTTGAAAAATATTTTTTTACAATGTGGTGCATTTCGTTTGTTGTTTAATATAAATGTGACAAAGTATGTTGATTTCAATGATTAATCAGGGCTCCAGACTGTGACCAAATAGTTGTGACCTTTTTTGCTGCTGGAGCGAATCATTTTTTTTTATACAGATCGCACTGGTGCGATAGCAAAATTTTAATATAATTATATTTAATTATATATTTTTATATACAATTTTTGTTAACGGCGCATCCAGTCAGTCTCTGTTTTTATGAGAAACCTCAAATGGCAAACGAAACTGAAAGCATTATGAAACTGCGCTACTCATTTGAACCGCACATCACTTAAGAGTGTAGAGCCTGGTTTATACTCGCAGTGTCAGCACAAGCACAAAGGTGCATGCAGCAAAAATTATGCAAATGTTGAGGAAACAATTGAAGGTTTTCAAGTTTTATATATATATATATATATATATATAGTGACCAAATTTGTGCTCTTGCGACCATCTGAGAAAGTTAGTCACAAAAGAGCGATCAGTGGGAAGAATGAGTCTGGAGCCATGCTAATGTAGTTATTAAAGTCAAATGCATATTATAGATCTTATTGTGAATGTTTTTTTTATATCCATCGCTACTTCTGATTCATCACACTTTAAGTATTTATCATTATGGTAATTCTGAGATGATGTAATATTTAAAAATATCTGTTTATGTTCCCATACATTTGAATACTTATGTACTCTACACAGTTAACCCTTTCACTGCCTGTAAAAGACAGCTTCAATACAGCCTTAAGGATATTATCAACTCACCTGGGATGCTGTTGGCCTCTGATGGTGTTGCAGCAAAAATGACACAATGGGGAAAAAAAGGAGAGATACATTGCAGCCATTAGAGCCCACTCATATTACCTTTGCATGAAAACTATCATGCAAACTCTAACACACCTGCCAGCATGCACAGAACAGACATCTGCCCTGTGCATGTACACAGAAACCCTTAAAATGCCCCTTGCATCCACTCCCTCTTCTCCTTGAAGAATGAGGAGGAGAGGATCACATCTGTGGTGTATGAATCACCATGACACAACAACATCTAAGAAGTTTAGTTCATCTTCAAAGACTTACAAACACTCCCAGAACCCACATCCACGCCTGGATCATAAATCCAAACAGGCAACAGAACCTGCTCCCTTCAGAGAGGGTTGTGGATTTATGGGGGTTGATGTTTGTCTAAAGCACTGTTCCATACTCGGGCCCTGGTAGCATTTACTCTCACTGTAGACACACATTCTCTCTCTCTCTCTCTCTCTCTCTTTGTGTCACAGGCCGCCTTTGGCACTGAAGCACTGGGCAGAGTCATTTCATTAATGCACTCTGGTCGTCACCCAAACCAAAGGGCATCCAACACTGATAAACGGGCATTGCAATGTGCTGTGTGAGAAATACTAATCTACTATTTTTCTAATCTGCTTTGGCTAGGGATGGTTCATGATCATCTGAACATGAACAACTACTCGATTTGTGAGGTCAGCAATTCTTGAGCTTAGATATTTTTAGAAGTGGTATTTTTATGTTCAAAACTTAAGCTGTTAAACATGGCAAAAATATCTTAAAATACAGCCATTATGAAGCATTTAGGCTTTAAAAAAGTAATTTATTTGACAAAAAAAACCCACTCTAAAGAAGTGAAGATTTTATTATAGATTTAGTACCAGACACCGACAGGCCGAATGAACCTGTTTCCAGTGCACATAAACTGCATCTAATACAGGAAATTAAGGGAAGCCTGATGGGGTCTGCCTCCATGAAATGCTTTTAGTGCAGAGCAATTATAGCTACATTAGACATTAATTTAGTCCTGTATGCGTTGATATCTGTACTGGCTGAAAATGCAATATGTTGTCTCTCGTGGTCACTCATTTTCGGGACATGTTCCAGTGTGTAAGTGTGTGTCTGTCTGCCGTGCTTGTTAAAGGCTGGTACAGGACATTAAGTCCTCTGATGAGATGCATTAACCTGGTGGGGAAAGTATTAGGATGTGATTGGAGAGTGGGAAATGCGGAGTTACACTCAGGATGTGAGAGCCATGGTGACTTGATTGATGTGATCAGCTCTTGAGTTGACCTCTACTGAAGTTCTGGCTGGAATATAAATGTCAGCCTTCTACGATGACCTAGTTTCTCAGAAACAGTGGTGAATCAGAAAAGAATGTTTACTTGTGGCACATCAAAAGATATTTTCCTTGATTTCTCAACTGCAACAAGTGAAGAGTGTTTTACTAATTGAATCTACAACAACAACAAATTGTAATGATCCCTGCAATAAGGAGTCAAGTAAATATAATCTGTTTCTAGACATATTTAGAAATCATTTTCTAAAATCTTTGAAATTATAAACCATAATACTAAATTACATTTTTCTGAACAATTTTGTTCAAAAAGTCAAAATATTAAATTCAATTACTTAGATCGGGTCTCTTATATACAAAAATTCCAAGCGTTAACATAACTAGAAAATGTTTAGTGTCTTATCCTTAAAAACAACTCTTAAGTTCTACATATCCTCTTAATTTGAATTTGCTTTGTTTACTTTTAAAAACAAGAGGAGATTTGTAAAGAGTGGCTGGCTTAAACATAAAAATCAGCATACCAATTCAGAGACCATCAACATGGGAAGACAGAGTGAATGTTTGTTTGGCTGCCAAATGTTTATTATTCTAATCCGCCAAAAGATTACGTGCTTTCGCAAATGATGTAGCGCCATTGCTATCACGACTTTCACAGAGTGAGGAACATACGCCACAGTAGTGCAAAACAGTTCTGAGGCCATTTTAGCCATATGGCCATAGAGAGGATTGTCAGATTGTTATTGCCGCTGCTATGGCAATTGGATTCAGTCAAACGTACATAAGGCTAATGCTTAACACTTCAGACCAGCTTGCCATATGGCTCCGACCCAATATTTATTACCCACGTACAGATGTTTCAAAAGCCTGAAGACACAAGATTAAGATGGAATTAAGATTGCTCAGTGGATTTTTGTAATGTTATCAAATACTGATGTCACCCACTGTGTCATTTCACAATACTGGTTTCGATTTGGATTTGTAAGAGATGCCAGTGGAGAAAGTTCAGCTGTAGTTTTACAGTGCCTTTAAATTCAGGCTGCCCCAGTGCACCAGTATAAATGGCCTCCAAAAAGGTTTTTATTTATTATTTTATGATTGGTTGAACTGATTCCCAGCATTCAAAGCCATCAAAGCTGCGTTTACGTCTAGCTTTAGCCGCTATCAGTGGAATGCAGGACTCAGTGAGCCAAACTAGATGGAGAGGAACAATGGCTGTAGATCAAGCCCAAAATTCTGTTTACTTTAAAACCAATAAATCTAACCCTAGTGCCCAGTCTTCTAAACATCCCTCTTTCTCTCATTTTCACTTTCTTGCACTCTGAAACAGGCTGTACATGCATACACATTCACTTCTGTTTAAAATACATGAGTACACAGATAGCATCCTGGCTTTAACATTATAAATCACATTCAGTAATTGTGTAATTAATCACAGCAGAGGTTGTGTCTACAATGAGAGTATAAACTCATAGGACTCCGAGCACTGATCAATCACCCAGCTTAAACACTCCAGTCAAAAGGGGGAAAATCTTAGGCCTTATCAAGACAGGATATATAGACATTACTTTCTGTAATTGTTTTCTTGTAAATTAATGTTATTGTTACAATAAAGCATTTAAGAGGATATACTGAAAGCAAAAATTATAAAAAAATAAATACAAAGAGGAGAAATTTTATAAAAATCAAATAAATAAAAAAACGTTGTTGTACCTTTCATTCATCAGGATCATCTACCAGGATCTAAAACATGTTTCGTGGGAAAGAACTCAAAGTTGTGATTTTCTTCTATATGTGTAACAAAATTATTATAATTATGATTATACTTACTAAATAAATGTGAGCAAACCATGAAATCTGTATATAAATGAGCACATTCAATAACCAAGGTCATAAAATCTTCTTTCTAGGGAAACCAGTAATGTTGCCATAAAGAATTGCAATTGACATGTTTAAAATTGCCAATTATTTCCCGTCTATGATTCATTCTCTGTTGAAAAGGTCCAACAACAAAACCCAGAGCTGTGAAATGGCCTCCTCAAATCCCCAGAGAAACTAAAATGGCCACTTCAGAAAAACAACCAAGGGATCTGAAAAGGCACCTGATAAGGCATCCTAACTCCCCACCTCCTCAGCCTGGTACGATTAACACACACACACAAACGCTTGCCAGAGACAAACAGCTTTTATTCTTTACAGAGGTAAAATGCAGGCTTTGCTAGTAGTGTATTCACTTTCAATTGACCGTAAGAAGCGATGGGGGAATAGAGGAGGATTTTATGAAGCTGATTGAGAAATTTCCAGCACAAAACACCTGCCAATGCACAAAACAGGGCAGCTTTCTGTAGACAAGCTAAGAGACGCCATTAACCTGGACCTTAGAGTCAAACTTCAGTGGCAAGAAGGATTTTGGGAAACATTATTCACATTTCAGCAGTTAAGACTGACCATTTCAAGTAGAATTAGATGGGTGCCAATAAATGTTTGGGATAAAAATTGACATTGGATATACATTACAAAGTCAATACTGCATTTGCTCTTTATCGTGTAACATATAAATGGTTTTACCTTCATTGCAGAATCGGCCCACATATTCCGTCTTAGAACAATCACAAAGTGGTTCCCCATCCACAACGGAGCACGTTCCTCCGTTCTCGCATGGGTTCTCAATGCAGATCCCCTCTATTTCCATACGAACCCTCTGACTGCTTAGTAGGATAGGTTCCTTGTTATTGTACTTCATTTCCCTGATAATTCCCTTAAATGCCGGAAGATCCTTCACTGTCGGGAGAGTGAGCACAGAAATACGAATATCTTGAGGGACTCCGCCCAGGAAGAGGTCACTATCGATCTTCATGTACTGCCTCTGTGGCCGCACCTCACCCGATTTGCTCACTCCATCCAGAACCATCACAGTTCTCAGGTTGTACCTGCTCAGGGTGGCAGAATGCCAGCTGCTATCATTGACTTGCTTGTCCGATACAACTGTGGTCTCTGCGCAATCAATGCTGAACTGCAACTGGAGCTTCCCTTCGACCACCATGAGTTGCAGGAAGTCGCAGAAGCCGCCATCGTCAAAGTACAGAATTAAGGCAGTGGACACGTCTGTTTTGAACTGGAAGCTGAGGTCACTTCTGGCACTGGCGTCCCAGCGGAGATAGCGTGCCCATTGGCCTTGCAACCCTGTAAACTCCAGGCCCAAGCAGGGCCCAAGCACAGTACTGATCAGCAGCTGCAACTGGACTGGGAATCTGAAGAAATTCATTGTAAAAGTGCTGATGATTTGTGGTTATTATCCTGAACAGAAGGAAATCATTGAATTTGCTTTGGTTCAAAGGTCAGTATATCCAAAGTACATCCCACAGTATATGCCCAGAGATACCAGAGAAGAGGTGAGATCGTCAACGCAGTGACAAACAAAAAATATCCTAAAAGAGGAGAGGGAGTTAGGAGGAGAACAGTCTTAAATAACAGTCATAAGGCCAATGACATTGCACAACAATCCAATCTCTGTCAGGCGACAATAAAAGTACTTCTTCCACGTTTCCTGGAATGAATCGACTTGAGAAGACGTGTCTGCTGAGGTGTCGTTTTGTTCTGGTATCTCCTCAGACCTCAATTGTCCAGTCAGGTCCTCCAGGTCGGACTCTTTCTGTATTTAGGGAAACCAACACAGACTGCATGATGCCTTGTTGGTAATGTTGTCTATAGGGTTACTCTGCCCTGTTTAGCACACAATAGCTGTCAAAATAGAAAAGCATCAAATTACAAATGAATCCACAGATGTCTCAGTCTATCTAGTATGTGATATTTTTTATATATATAAAACACAAAGAATATAAATATATAATTTAACAAAACAATTCAGTACACTTTCACAATTACAATTATGAAAAGCTTAATTTGAATAGGTCTCATGCAACTCCTAGATAAAACCTAATTAAAATTTCTATTTTTGAGGCATTTTCCTCAAAAGATTCTTGTTTTATCGGTCATCTAGTGTATGAATTACCAGCATTATTCACATGGCAGCTCCAACTATCATTCAGTAGCAGTGAGTCCATGTAATCTGATGATGTGGAAAATTAAGGCTTTCTGCAGGATGCACAATGCCTGAAAATAATAATATGCATGCAGACACATTCCAATGACATATACTCCACATTTCCAACACCACAGTCGTCTAAACACTAAGTCTAAATACCTTTAATATTTTGCTTTAAAAATATTTAATTTAGGTGTGGTCCTTTATTTTGAAACATAAAAAAAATGTGATGCATGAATATAATATTAAAACCTAAAATCGTGCAATCTATTATATTTTACTTTTAAAGGAATGCTGGTGCTGCATAACAAGATGCAGTAAAAATGCAATCGAAATCTTTACGTATTAAAATCTTTTTTAATTTGAGAGAGAGGGTTCCCATGCTGAGCTGCCGTTTGGCCTTGAACCAGCATAGATTTTGTGAAGGCAAAACACAGCTCCGGCTCCTCTTAACATGTGTCCCCTACGTGCATAAATGAATAGGCTCCAATTACATGGCAAGGTGTAACCTATTAGACATATAATATTGCCAGTGTCCTTGCCAGAGGCGTAGGCAGCAGGTACAGCAGGACAATAGTGCTACCAGCCCAAGCGATTCAGCCGAGCCGAAACACAATGCATCCCGTCAAAGCTCTGCGTGCTGCAGCTGAAGAAGGGAAGGAAAAAAAAGGAGCAAGAGACTGCGTGCTTGTAACAGATACTCCACATTGGCCCATGCCCACACCTCGAAATATGCATGTGCTTTCTCTTTTTCTTTTTTTGTCAAGTGAGCGCTTGTGAAGAGGAGGAGAGAGGTGAAAAGGCTAAACTGAGCACATCATAGTCCTTATTGATATGTGATTGACACACCCCACTGGGAATGGCAAACGACACAACAAAATAAAACCCCTGCATTTGGATCCCGCTTAAGTTGGCAAGTAGGAGGAGGAGGTGCAATGGAGGAAGGGGGGCATGATAATGACAGCAGGTCCAACCATTCATCAGACACACAAAGCTGGGTTTTACCACAGGTGCCTCAATTACGATCTGCCATTACACCAGAAGAGCTGCGACAAAATGTCCTCCAGTGTGCCCCGATGATATCATGGAGGCTTTGGGAGGAGGGCGCACGCTATTTCAGTGAGCTCAGCTCCGTACGTGACACGGTTGCCATCAAGTATCCACATGGTGGAGCGGAGGTGTGGGCGAGGTAGAGCTTGGCCAAAATGAATGACATCAGCATCCGGTGCTCTCCTCCTGGGCTGCCAGCCGGCAAATGGGAGGCGTGAAGCTCCTACTTGGCCTCATATAGCCTCCCTCCGTGACCCAGAGTGGGCACGGGTACCACCAGCAACCCCCTAAACAACCCACTGCAGAGGAACAGCAATTATGAGCAGATTAAAGCAGGAGAGGCTCTGCTGAAGTTGTTTAAGACATCATTTCACCTTGACAAAACACACAATCCTTGTGGAATGATTCATTATACTGTAATTCTCATCATAATCAGAACCATAGGATTAGTAATGATTTATGACCAAATTTTACTGTGGTAAAGGTGTGGAGTGTGTGCATTATATAGGGCTCTGATCAAGATCACGTCACACTGCGGTGTATTAGAAAGGCAGAGCACATTCGATGAGTGTTTTGGAACGGAGCATTACACAATCCCAACTGGAAATATTCTTCTATGCGACAAAGAAAAAAGGCGATCTTAAATCGAATAAAAAACAAACAAAACGCGGAAGAACGATGTGTGTTACAAAAGTAAGTGTTACATATGTAGTTATGTTGCTTGAAAAACACTTCTTATAATCTGTAAACAAAAATATATATTTCATATTTTACATAACGTTCATTTAACATAATACAATATATATGCATGTATGTGTGTATTTTCCGTTTTAGAATTATCAGTCTGAATTATTCTAATTCGTATATTTCTATGGAAATATACCTCGGTTACATTAAGATAATTTCATGTCTTGGCTTGATACGTAAATGGAGAATATAACCAACACCCTTGAGAGCAAAATATACAGGGAAACCAAACTATATAAATGTAAACGTCCTTTTCTTTTAATAATAGCCAACGTTTAATGCTATTTAATACTTTTTAAATAGATGTTCAATAGTATCACTGCCAGTTATATTTTTAGCAAAAAAAAAATTATAAATAGGCTAAACCAATTTCGTTTTTAAAACAGCATTTCGCTTCGTTTCAGCCCTTTAAAATGGTGAACAATACACACACAAAATGTGATCTGATACAATGAAATCTCGCTTTTCATCCAAATAATTAGTGCACAATTCAATCTCTCAAAATAAGGCACGTCAGTTTTACAAATAAATGTGAACATGTACACACACACCGAGAACATTTACATTTTGGTGAGAGAACACTGCATTACTAATGTATACAAAAGAGGTCACAAAACACTACAGGGAGGAATTATTGGCTACTTCAGCGTCATGGAAAAATTAAACACGCTCGAATAAATATATGATACATTATTTTAATTCAGACATACGTGTTCATTTCCATTTCTGTCAGCTGTGAAAAAAAATCGTTGATGAAAGCGTGTGTGACAAGGCCGCGCTCATGAAATATTATCTACCCCGACAATTTTAGGACGTATGATGCTGCCTTGGTGGATGTGTTATTAATTTCAGCAAAAATGTAAAACATTAAAATGTAATAAAAAGCACAAGCCTGAAAAACCTACCTTTAAAATGACTGTGTGAGCGCGCGAGTGTATGTTATAGTGGATTACCGAAGTCTGTTAAATTCTAGGAGATCTAAAAGACCCACTACAAATCGATGAGAACGAATTAAGATATTCTAATAATGCACTGTACTCACTCGAGCACTTCAAAGCGAGACAACAACAACAACGACAAAGGTTATTGTGCACGTTGTGCAAACGTGCCAAAAATCAGTTAAAAACATTTAGATTTTGTTTTTTTTATATCAAGACAGATATTTATATCGAATAATTTATAAGGGTACGTACATATTTTTAAATCACTGCAACGTATTCATAGCCAACAATACATTTATATGTATTAAAAAAAAATGACTGCTTAAATTTCAATGTACATAAACCCCAGAATAAAGTGCTAAACTAACGGATCATAATAGTAAAATGTATTAGGCACACCACATGTGTGCATCCTAAAAAAATATATTTTATCCAAATAAATTCATAGTAAATTTATAATATTTTTTATACATGCTCTAAAAAGAAAAAGGAACATGGATATGCGTTCCTCTGTAGGCTGTTTAGGTGCATTCATGAGGATGGACCTGCAGTGGGCATGCGTGTTGTTTATCCTGAGTGACAGTTGATCATGGGCTCCAAAGACACCTGAGAACTCTTATTCATTATTCACAGTTTCTGTTACAGATTAAGAATAACACAGGTCTCCTGCGACGAAATTGTTTGTTGCATGTTTATGGAGGAAAGGGCGTGCTTTTTTCTTGATTAACGTTTACTACTAGGACACAGGCCTATGTTGTCTAACTTGTTAAAAATTAACGAAATATCATGTGATAGTTCAGGCAGCGGACAAAAAAAAAAAAAACGGAATACACACTTATTTTTGTCTCTGATTTTGTCTCGAAAACCGGTGAACTCTTGACAGAAATTCCACTGTTTTCCACACTGTGCTCTGTAGGCTATGGAAGATGACAGTCTATCCTAGAAGAATAAATACTATTAAACGTTAAACGTATTTTTAAAGTTAGACAACGCGTCTTTTAGTTTATTGTGGGCCTGAAAGATGAAGTAGTTTAGTATTTTCATCGCGCTTCTCCGCAAAACAACGTGAATGTCATTTATTTCGATTGAGTTCAACTCGCCTCGTTCAAAGAAATAAAGGTAAAATTAAGAAACAACCGTCTTCTCAAAGAATTATAATGTAAAAACGAGCCAACTAGGTGTAAATACTCGAAGTAAGCGATGAACTTTAACATCCCGGTGAGCATTCATTCATTCCGTAATACCAAAAAAAAAAAAAAGAAACGGACTAACCTCAGTTTTCGTAAAAATATCCCAAAGCGAAATAATCCACATGACATTCCCAACAGGCTCTATACGTTTGGTCCACGCCGCTAAATAACGTTTTTTTCGCGGTCCTGTCAGGATGTTTTACCCGCGTGCTCTTGCCCCGTTCTGTGCTCGCTTGCAGTTACACAGAGCCGCGCGCTCAGAGGCTACAGATTTTCACACACGCGCCGCTCGACCCCGCCTTCCTCTTTTGCGAGGCTCGCGCCATTTAAAGGTGTACGTTAGTGAAATCTGAGAGAAAACTTAGCTAAAACCAAACGAGTTTATTTTTGAAGTGATAGAAACATTTATATGTGGAAAAGGTTCTCGAAATGTCTACGAGATGGTTGTGTCTCCTTATATTTGTAGACCTGTGCTGACTTGACGTCCCCTCAGAAACACGCCGTTTCTTCAAGATTATCTAACGTTATCCTCTCTTACCAGGAAATTAGGTAAAAATTAAAAGTATAGTTGTCAATTCATAACGATACCTGCAGGAAATGCGTTTTATGGGTTAATGTGTTTATGGTCATTTTTGGCCAGTTTTCAGTATAAAAAAAATCGCTAGATGTCTTTAGTGGTAGAAATAGGCTTTGTGACATTGTCAAGAGTATCTAAGAAACAATAAAATCTTAGTTTTTATATATTCATTTTTATTTATTTAGCTATTTCATAGTTTTTCATTAAAAAAATACTCTCATTTCACAAAGTGTTACATATCTGGACACTTTTTCGAAAAACCTCACCAGAATAACTTTGCCCTTTGACCATACAGCATTTTAGCTTTAAATAGTTTTGTACATCTATTAATATAATATGACCCAAAATTAATTTTCTCACAATTATTCCTTCAAAAAATATAATATCCTCTATGACAGATTGCAACTAAATCTAAAAAATAATACTTTATTTTTTTCTCAATAATAATGCACTTTGGGACCAAGTAAAACATTTTCCTCAAGGGGGATCCATTGTAACATGGTCAATAGGTTAAATAAAAATTGTTTATTTTTATTTATTTATTTACTTCATGTTTTACTTGTGGGTGCACTTACAAGAAAGGCTTGAGAGAATCTGCTGTCCTTGGTGCTGAACTTCAACACAAACACTGCTGTGCAACAGCTGCATGTTTAGTGGCAATGCATTTGGACTTCCAAAAGAGTATAAAGCTATTTTCCAGATACTTTGCAACTTGGGACGTGATTACAATCTGCATGCTCAAAAACTAACATTGCGATCAATAGGTGTTGGCCATGTCATTGATTTGCAGCACAAAAGATCCATCATAGATCCTAGAATATCGAGCGTGTCTCCAAGTTGAATAGATCGAACCACTCTGGCCTGCAGATTCCAGCTCATCTGAAGTTGTATGATATGTGTTCAAGGCAGAGAAGCTAGATCAGAGGTAAGCATGTTGCAGTGTTGGAATTCTTCTAGTAGTGCTTTATCACATGCAGTGCCTGTGAGATAACTATCTTTTAAATTTAGGCTTCCACTCTTTTGTGCGTTTGTCTATTCCAGTATTCACCAAAGACTAATAGGGCTTGAGGCATCTACAGGCCACAGTGACAGACTGGCTCTCTTTATCCCTTTCAGGACTTTTCAGACACTACACAAGCTTTCCAATCCACCACTTAAGAAACAGTCTCTTCACCTGAAAGCTTGACATCTTCCTCATTCACTCAAATCCCACTAATTCCCTGTTGTTACTAGTACATCAGGTTAGGTGGCATATCACAATTGTTGTTTTCATGCAAACTCCATGTCGTTTTATCTACTGCACTATAAAAGATACTAACACTCTGTTGTACAGATATACAGTAGTCAACATTTGAAGTGGATCAAAGAAGTTCATCAAAGTTTTCCTAAGACAAGAATGCTATTTGGTTTTAGGTTTTAGGACAACTTTGATGAAAGGTTTTAATCCATTTCAAATTCTGACTATTGTATATGAAGATATTGATAGATGTAAAGATATACATCATATTGTTAATTAAAGGGTTAGTTCACCCAAATTTAAATTCGTCCATGTTCTACTCACCCTTGAAGCATCCAAGGTGTACAGTATGTGACTTTCTTCTTTCAGAATAATTATAATAAAGAATAATAAAGTTAATAAAAAATTGTCCTTGCTCTTCCAAGCCTTTCAATGGGGGTCAGTGGGTGTTTGTTGTCAACAGTTCAGAAGATGTGAAATAAAGTGCACGCATCTGTAATAAAACGTCCCTAACTCTCTGGCTCTGGGGGGTGAATAAAGGTCCCCTGTAGCGAATCCATGCATGTTTGTAAGATAAATATCCAGATTTCAAACGTAATAAACACTTTTTTTTCTAACATCTGCTGAGTGTTGGGAACCGGAAGACTTGCAGGCGGAAGATATGCATCGCTAATGCCTCTGGGAAATGTAGGCGTTTCCTTACTTTAGGAAAGGAAAACCAGTCTCCTCTTGGCTCATTTCGAAATCTTCCGAACTGCTTCGAGGATGAGTAGAATCATTTTTAATGAAAATAACAACTTGATCTGCTAATTAATCTAAATGTAAATCAATCATTTGTGTGCACAAAACCCTTTTATTCTCCTTTAATTGCTAGCTCACCAATGGATCCACAGCAGTTTTTGACTTTTTCTCTTGTAAACAATCTGTGCAAATTTCTCTCCTGATTCAGATGATATGACTTTATCACTGGAGAAAGCAATATTATGGATAGATGATGTGTATTTTAGCTGGAAGTGGCAGTTTGAAGTTTAAAATGTCTTAATGCAGCATTGTGTGGATTATTTTGATGTATTTTATCAGCTGTTTGAACTCTTTTGAATTTCTCTAAATCTTTCCTCATTTACATCTGGGATGGCCTGAGAGTGAGTACGTTTTCAGCAAATCTTCACTTTGGGATGAATTATTCCTTTTAACTTTCCCATGTAAATACATCAGACTTGGCATGAGATGGTTTATCTGCAGGAAATTTATGTTGAAGCTTTACAGTGGGATGTTTGCCACCTGTTGTCATTCAACATATCATAACATAAAACAAAAGAGAGGAATAGGTGACTGCCTTTGCACTCACTAACAATCTTAGTGCATAAAACAGCACAGTACACCTGTACAGTACACAATAAAACAGACAACTGAGGAAACGTCTCAGGTTATGAATGTAACCATGGTTCCCTGAGAGGGAACGAGACACTGCGTCCTCTGAGGGGACACTATGGGGGACACCTCGTCGTGACCCGTGTCTGAAGCATACTTTGAAAAACGCCAACGTGTTGGCCGGCGACAGCCTCTGACGTCACTACCAGCGCGACTATAAATACGCGCCCGTAGGACCCGTCACTATCTTCTTCGTGAAGCTTGCGTCCGAAGCATGGCAGGGAGCTAGAGGACGCAGTGTCTCGTTCCCTCTCAGGGAACCATGGTTACATTCGTAACCTGAGACGTTCCCTTTCAAGGGAACTTCAAACTGCGTCCTCTGAGGGGACACTATGGGGAACAGTATACCCACGCCGCCATGCTGAGGGGAGTGCAGACCAGAATCATGGCAAACACTAAGTACCAACTCTACCGCTTTTCTCTTCACCGGGAGTCGCCCCTGGGACGGTATGACGGCTGCCTTATGACTTTATCCCTTACGGCCAAAGGCCTAAGCTACATACCCAACTTATCCTGTAGGGCCCTGGCCCGGGGTAGAGCTAAAGGCTTGGAATCACAGAGATTCCTTTAAAGGGATACGGCTAAAAGCCTGGCACTTTCCTCTACCAAGTCTTTGCCTGTCACACAGGGGCTACTGCTAGCTTTCGCAAAACCTGCCGAAAGGGCTGTCCCCACAGCACTCTAGTAGCGGCGCCCTGTTCTAGATAGGTATCCGAGGATACCTAGGTGGAGTGGTGCCCAAGATGAACGGGGCTTAAACCAACTCAAGAAAGGGCACGAAGCAGCAGCGCGAAGCCCTTACCATCTAGGGATTTTAGAAAGAACGCAGAGACTAGCTCACATTCAGAGAGGCCTGTGAAGCCTGCTACCTGATAACCACAATATGTGGGAGTTCACCTACAGAGAGGCCTAGAGAGGCCTACTATCTGTTACCAGATAACCACCTCAGTGGAAACTGAAAGCAATATGGAACTCGACTCCAGGGAGGCCTGGTGAGGCCTACTACCTGACAACCACAAATCGCGGGAGCTCGTTTTTTTTGGAAGAGCACAGTATGTGGGAGCTAAATCTCCAGGGAGGCCTGGTGAGGCCTACTACCTGGCAACCACAGTATGTGGGAGCTCTTCTTCAGAGAGACCTGATGAAGCCTACTATCTGAAAACCACAATGTGCTATTTAGTGGAACGCACAATATGTGGGAGCTAAATCTCCAGGGAGGCCTGGTGAGGCCTACTACCTGGCAACCACAGTATGTGGGAGCTCATCTTCAGAGAGACCTGATGAAGCCTACTATCTGAAAACCACAATGTGCTATTCCGTAGAAACGCATAGTATGTGGGAGCTAAATCTCCAGGGAGGCCTGGTGAGGCCTACTACCTGGCAACCACAGTATGTGGGAGCTCATCTTCAGAGAGACCTGGTGAAGCCTACTATCTGGAAAAGCCACAATATGCTATTCCGTGGAAACGCATAGCCTGTGGGAGCTAAATCTCCAGGGAGGCCTGGTGAGGCCTACTTCCTGGCGACCACCGAACGTGGGAGCTCACCTTCAGAGAGACCTGGTGAAGCCTACTATCTGAAAACCACAATATGCTATATAGAGGAGACGCACAGTATGTGGGAGCTAAATCTCCAGGGAGGCCTGGTGAGGCCTACTACCTGGCAACCACAGTAAGTGGGAGCTCACCTTCAGAGAGACCTGGTGAAGCCTACTATCTGAAAAAACCACAATATGCTACCCCGTGGAAACGCATAGTATGTGGGAGCTAAATCTCCAGGGAGGCCTGGTGAGGCCTACTACCTGGCGACCACAGAACGTGGGAGCTCACCTTCAGAGAGACCTGGTGAAGCCTACTATCTGAAAGGACCACAATATGCTATTTAGTGGAGACGCACAGTATGTGGGAGCCAAATCTCCAGGGAGGCCTGGTGAGGCCTACTACCTGGCAACCACCGTATGTGGGAGCTCACCATCAGGGAGGCCTGATGAAGCCTACCACCTGATAACCACAATATGTGGGAGTCCACCCAGCCCCTCATGTTGAGGGAAGCGATGCTTGAGGTGCATAACAAATACACACTGGTTGGATGAAGCCCAAGGAACACCGGGGGCGAATCATCCCAAGAAAGGGAACGAAGCGGAGCGCGTAACCCTTACCATACAGGATTTTAGAAAGTGCGCAGAGTCTTGCGTGCACACTTACCACTTTACGTGGATTTCAGAAAGTGCGCAGAGTCTTGCGTGCACACTTACCACTTTACGTGGATTTCAGACAGTGCGCAAAGCGTTAACGTGCACACTGACCACTATGTGGCTTTGAGAAAGTACACAGGCAAGCGTGTGTACAGAGAGGTTCCCAAGCATCGCAGAGGCGCTGGATTGCACGGGAGCGGTGAGCTCCAACCCTCTTTTCTAGGCGAGGGGAGCATCACCTGAGGCAGTAAATACAGAGCTTCTTGCCGTAACCACCACCTCCCTGGATGTGCCAAGCGGCCAGGCGGCCCCTCAGGGTGACCTGGCCGGACATCTATGGAGTTCCCTGCAGTGCTGTGCCAATTCTTTGGCCTGCTTGGTAGCTTGGAGAGAGAGGTCTGTGGTGCGGCGCAGCTCGGCTACCTGGTCAGGTGAAAGGCCCTCACCTGTATCCAGGTCCTTCAGCAGGTCAGCCTGGTAGGCCTGGAGCACCGCCATCGTGTGCAGTGTAGCCACAGCCTGACCAGCTGCCGCGTATGACCTGCCATTAAAGCGGGATGTATCTTGGAGGGGCTTAGATGGCAAAGCGGGAGATTTAAGAGAGGACGTTTGCCCCACAGAGAGATAGCAAGCCTCTCTTCTACAGGGGGAATCCTCTCATAGCCGTTCTCATGCAAGCCCTCGATATTAGCATAGCTCGTATGCTGAAACCGGTGGATGCGAGAGGAAAACGGCCTCTTCCATTCCTTTTCGACTTCTGCATGTAAGTCAGGCAAGAATGGAAGGCTCACCTGGGCTGGAGGGCTATGGTCAGACAAGTACCGCTCAGCGAGGCGACCTCGTGGCGCCACCTTACTGGCACGCTTCCATGGCAAATCTAATTTTGCCGTGGCGTGATCCATAACCTCTAACAGCTCCCCATACGCGGGACAGGAGGATTGAGAAGGCTCAGCCTCAGCTTCTTCACCACTCTCAGACATCTCCTGCTCTTCCTGGGTAGAACCCAGCAGAGCACTAACTTCAGTGTCAGAATGGGTTAATGATACCACATCTGCCTCCCGAAGTTCGCTCTCGTTCGCCGCCGGAGAGTGTGAAAGGGAAGGTCCCTCTGTATACTCCTCAGCGAGATCCATTTGTGATCCCCACGGGCTCATTCTCCTCCTTGCCTCGGCAACGGTGGGACCTGAGCCGCGGGATCCAGATGGCTGTCCCTTTTTCTTTGAAAAGAGAGACAAACGAGAGTGGAGCTTTCTCAGAGAGAAACGCTCGCAGTGCACGCAGACCGTACCCTCAAGGACATCGCGCGCGTGCTCTTCGCCCAAACAAGAGACGCAAAGAGTGTGTGTGTCATCGGGTGTCAGATAACGCTGACACGGATGCACACACTGTCTAAACGCCTTGCTAGTGGAAGCCATGATGAAAACAGTAATAGATCGCTCTTACCGTTTTGGTCGTTTCTCAGATGCACGCTTCAAACAAAACAGTCAACTGAAGACGAAGAAGATAGTGACGGGTCCTACGGGCGCGTATTTATAGTCGCGCTGGTAGTGACGTCAGAGGCTGTCGCCGGCCAACACGTTGGCGGTTTTCAAAGTATGCTTCAGACACGGGTCACGACGAGGTGTCCCCCATAGTGTCCCCTCAGAGGACGCAGTTCGAAGTTCCCTTGAAAGGGAACCATCTGTTTACTCTCCTAAGCACTGCAAACAACCTGCCTGCTAGCTGCTCTGGCATCTAAGGAGAGAGTTTGCAGGGTGGCATTCTGCAGATATTGATTTCTTCAGTTAATTCATAAAGGTCTCAGCTATTCTTTTTCAATTAAACCTGGAAGCCGCCTGGGTCAAGTGGATCAATGTTGTGCCCGCAGGTATAAGTTCAAAGCAGATTTACTTAGACTGACTAAGTAAACAACATATTGAATGACATACTCACAGTCTTGAGCTTCCTGTGTTGCAGCTGATGACACAAGCTGAAAAGAGAGCATGCTGGGAGAGACTGACAGCTCTGTTCTCATATTCTGTTTAACTTTGCTCTGGAAGACTGACCTATGGATTTATCAGTTCCAGGATTTACTTTCAACCTAGTATTTCTTGTTGTAATAAGTATTTTTCCTTGCTTTCCTTGGTTTCCATAGAGCTGAGGCACCAGCCATTGCATCTTTCTCTCTCACACACACTCTTATTAAAGTCTAGTGTCAGAAGGAAATCAGACAAGCAACAGAAGCTTTGTTGTAAAAGGATGATAAGGGAAAAAAGGATAAGTTCAGTCACTGCATAATGGCTGGCTTTACTGTGAAAGACCTCTGTTTGCAAAGCGCATAAGAAAATCAGGTTTCTGCTGCATGGTTTTAAGTCTTAGTCTGAGCAAATCTAAAACCACCATTTCATAAAATCGGATAAAATAGAAAGAGCTTCCTGCTAGGGGTACAATAATAGACTGTATACACCACCTTCAAGGTGAATCTACACTACAAATAATCAGTTAAAGGGATAGTTTGCCCATTATTTATGATTTCTAATATATACTACTGGACTTCTCCTTCTGTCAGCATTTACTCACTCTCATGCCATTCCAAATTTGTAAGATTTTCATTCTTCTGCAGAACACAAAAGATCTTGTCCAAATTGTGAAAGTCAACAAGGTCTATTCATGAAGCGAAGCCCAAAGACCTAGAATATTTAATTTTTATTACTAAACATGTTTATGTTTGAGAAAAAAGACACTTAAGTTTTCAGAGAAAATTGCATCTATGATGAAAAAAAATGCTCATAGGTGACCATTCAAAATATTTCAGAGAGGAGGAGGTATTGAATGAGTAAGGATCTAAAAAAATATGTTCTATCAGTTTTGTGTGTGTGAGACAGAAGAGCCAGAATGACATTAAGAAAAAGGAGAAACAGTGTAGAGAGAGACAATCTGGCAGATAGAAACAAAGAGAGAGATAGAAAACTAGAGAAAAAAGAGAGCAATAACATACTGAGTCACTGGAGCATTCACTGACATTTCCTCTGAGATTCTCACATTGATCAAGCAAGATCTCCCTCTCTCAAATCTCTCTTTCTCTCACTGTGAACAACCTTCTGTGAGCATCTGCTCGAGCACCCCACGCTGAAGCTGTGGTGGAGAATCAGCCTGTGTGCCGGATATCCGTGTCTCACATTTACAGCCTGTCTAACTTACTCAACCCTTGTTATCTCAGAGCACAGCCCCACCTGTTCAATTTTTTTTTTATACCTGAGAATTCACTATTGTATTTCTTAGTGACTCTTTTGTTTCTGTTTTTCCCCCTCCCCTCAAACAGGCACAAACACAGTCAATTCCCAAAGTGAGATAAGTAACAGACTGTAAATTCTCTTCTTTTGTTTTAATTTATAACCTTAATATTACATAATTAATTATCTTAGCCAAACAATACCATGTTGTTTGTTGTTCCAGTACTGTTTAATTTGCTTCTGTGTAACACACAATATTTTTAACAAGATCAGGATATCAAGTTTTATTTTTAGAAAACTTCAACTATATTTACAAAAGGTTTGTTTAAAATCTTCAAAAGTGTTTTTAATTTTGAAAAAAAATATGTAAGCCGCTTTCAGGTTTTCACTAAACTTTCTTCTTCTAAAGTAAATGTAACTTGTAAATATGTTTTTTTTGTTGTTGTTTTTTGTTTTTTTTGGAAACCAAGAATTTTTTTTAACAAAAACCAACAACAAAAATGTTAACAAAAAGCAAAACAGCAACACAATAAATAACAAAAACCTCACACACACACAAAAAAAATCCTTGGTCTAAAAGCTTATTTTTTTCTCTCCACAGTGCAGAAAGTATTTCTCCTCTGCAAGCATTCTTGCACAAAGATTGAACCAAGTATTGCGGGAAGTTCTCTCTCTCATTTCTGTCCTATGCTTCTTTTCTTTCCAAAGAAGTAAAGGCATTGCCTGAGTTCTGGGAATGTAGACATTATCAAAGCCTCATTTCCTTGATGTCGGGTGGCTCATTACTCGTCTTGACATCATAAGTGCATTACACTAGACACGTCCTGTCCTTAGATCGGTCCAACTTCCATTCAATTTCCCAGAGCTGATTCTATAGAGATTATCTCACTCTAGCTACTTCTGTCTCTTTGAATCTGTTATCTGACTTCATCGACTTCCTCCTCCTGTCTGCCAGTCTCTCCTTCTCCATCTCATCTCATAATGCACACAGTTTCACGTAGTTCTACAGCAGTGGTGGATCTTTCATCTTGGCTCCTGAGTGCTCCACCCTCCCACCTCGACTCTAATTACTGTGATTACACTGCCATCTTTAAAAGTCTTCATTGACTCAACATGACCATCTATTTTCGAGCAAAGAAGAACTTATCTATGTCAAGCCAATTCTGCTTGCTTTAAATAGAAGTGTAGAGGCACAAGGGTAAAGGAACAGCACAGGAAATACATCACTGCCTGCACTTACATTGTCATTTATACTTCATCTGAGCCTAGTGCTTTATTTTCTTGTAAAATTTTGAATATGCCATTCTGGGGAGCGTTTCCCAAAACCATAGTTGCTAGATAAGTTAGCAACTTTGTTGGTTGCAATACAATTTCCCATTGCCAACCAACTGAGTTGCTAACAGGTTACCAACTATGCTTTTGGGAAACGCACCCCTGGTTGATTTTCTTTTTTTTTCTTTTTTTTACTTATTGAAGTTTGCCTATTTCATATTCTATGTATTTTTTGTCTTGTTTCACTACTTCATTTTTGTTAGATTTCTCTGAAAATACTTTTTAGTCTATTTCATTTTTCATTTAAAGTAAAAATGATCTTGTTTTAATAATGGTCTTTACAAAAAAAAAAAATACAAAGATTTTGGATCATTCCTCAACATGAACATCTATTTTTGATCCAGGAAGAACTTAAGAAATACATCACTTCCCGCTCTTCTAGTTAATTTTTTTTTTTTTTTATTAGTCCATCTATTTCACAATCCATTGTATTCTTGCATGGAGAGAGACATTTTTATAATCATAGGCTGTTTTGTGCAGGATTTTATTGAAATATACTAACACAGTTTCAATGGCAAGATACAGACTAACTTGGGTGATTTCCTGCCATCTTTTATCCCATAATGTTTGATAGTAGCATGCAACACATCATTGAACATGATGTTACCATGACATTTGGCTCAGTAAACTTAACTCTTTTGTAAGAGCTTTAAAAGCACATCCCATACACACGACCTCTGTTACAAAATAAATGATGCAGAGTGGTTACGCAGAGATAGCAGCCCACACAAAAACAGGTCGGGACATTTTCCCATCCAATGCGTCACGATGTTGACTAAGAGTGGTGAGTGGCTTGAGCCCCCCGCCAGATAAGTGCACAATCATGGTATAATCACACAAGTGTTTAACACGAAAATACTCCACAATACATAAGTACACACAAGGAAGGCATCCCAAACAGCACTGAAGTAATAACTCCTTAGAGTAAATGGAAAATCTTGCGAGTTTTACAAATAAAATCAGGTTTTAAGTGCCGACTAGAATCAGGATTTAGTCAGGCTTATCTCAGGATATAACCATATGAGAAAGCATTATTAAAAAATGTTCTTCTAGCTTATGAAATTTTTAGCAAAGCGAGATAATGTAAGCAGATTAACAGCCAGGAAATGACATACAGTACAGAGGTTGGGTAAATAGCACTTTTTATTGACTCAAGTTCAGCAGCTGCAGAACCAACAAAGGACGGTATTGTTCATTTGTAAATGTTATTTGAACAGTGGTGGTGATGGCGGTGGGGGTTTTCCTTAGTTTTCTTTCATCCACATTGTACCATTCACAAATCCATGTAGTCAAACATTGCATATGACTGGTAGGAATGAAACTATATGTTTAAGCGACCGTTCATACTACAAAATCTATCCAAAAGTATCTGTTTACTCTTGATTTGTAAGTTTAGTGGCTACCCAGAATATGACAAAGCCTGAATCCCATCGGGGATAGTGATCTATGTGGTATTGAAGCTGTCAGAACAGGCTAGCTTTCCCCAGAGACTCCTTATCTCACATGTAAACTGATGACGGCAGAAGAGGTCACGCACACATACACATATATATACACACACATCTCCACCTGTCAGTCCACCAACAAAGACTTTTACTGACAAGAAAGAAAGATGCATCTTTAAATCCAAATATACATATCAATAAGATTAATTATTGGCTCAAGTCAGTAATACTGGACCTATTGTGTACTTTTTTAATGAATTCACAATCTGATGTTTTAAATTCAGATTGACATGTGCAATATTAAATACAGTTCTTTATTGATTTAACAGTCCTTCTGGCAACAGAAGAGCAGCTATACACAGTGATATAGCAGAGGTATAATGTGTCTCTGTATCTTGGCCGGTGTGTTTAAGAGAGGAATATCCACATCAATAATACATGGCAACGTTATGCAAGTAGAATACCTGATGGCGGCTGTTGTCTGTGCCAGAGATGGAAAGTGAAATATGCTGTGAAATGAATATACCACGTTTCAATACACAGCAACAATAAAAATGACAAATTAAGACCGTGACATCACACTGATGTTATGTGAAATTACATTATGGGCAGTAATTTTCATATGAATGGAAGCTGTTATAATGTCAATTGAAAGTTCTAGAAGTTCAAAATAATATTCAGTTTTCAATTCTCACTTTTACGTCGATGATGAGTCACCTGCTTTTAAATAGAAACCTACTCAATCTGCCGTGATTTTTTCTTTTTTTTTATTGTAGGTTCATGTTAATTTTAGTCATTTTATTTCTTTAGTACAATTGAAATGGCATAATTGCACTTTAACTAGTATTTTTGAGAATGACACTGTGCACCTTCTACATTTAAGTATTCCTCTCCTCAGGTTGTGGAAGATCTGTTTATGATGAGCTTTGATTCATCATGTGACTTTCTCATAACCACATGATCTTGGTTGTTGTCAGTGCATTTCAATAGCACAAAACATATACTAGTACTTAAATAGGTTGATTAATATATATATTTTTTAATGTTCCATTATATATATATATATATACTGTAAATTTAAGTTAAGTCTGTAATAATTAAAATGTTGATACCATATTTTTTACGGTAAGTTTCTGTCAACCACAGCTACCGGTATTTTGCCGTAAATGTGACCTTTTTCTTTTCTTTTTTTTTTCTTTTTTTGTTTACAGTGCAAGCTATGTGAGACGCAGGCTCCCAGCTAATGTTAAGAGCATTTTGTAAATATTCCCATTAAGTTAGAATATTATTTTGGAATGTTCTCTGAACATTTAAAGCATACAATTTTTTAAAGAAATGTTTTCTTGGTTATGCAAAACCAAGGGGACATTATGGGAACACATAATTTTGCCAACCTTATTGGAACGTTATTTGTGAATGTTGTCTGAACATTTTAAAACAAGAAGTAACATTTAAAACAAACAAACAAGAAAGAAAGAATAAAAAAAATTAACATTTGATGAATGTTCAACTAAAGTGTTACAGAAAATACAATTCCATAAATGAACGTTTTGAGAACAATATTAAAGACCAAATAACTTTAACATTCTATTAAGATTTCATTTGTTAACATATTATTTTAACAATATTAGTAAATGTAGAAATTATCCCTTACTAATAAGAATTGTTCATTGTTAGTTTATGTTAACTGAACTATTTAACAAATGAAACCTTCCTGTAAAGTGTTACCTTGGCATTTGAGAGAACATTCACTGTTAGCTGGGCTACTTATCAGGTTGCCAGATCACATGAAAAAAAAAAAGACATCACTGTATGAAGTTAATATATTTTAAATGCATTATTGATTTATGAAAGACTAATTCATAATCCAGTTCTTCAAGAAAGCAAAGCGATACACTCTAGTAATGGCTCTTTCATCAAATATACAGTTCCCTTTCGAAAGGGAACTCTACACTACGTCAGAATGACGCTTTGGGGAACGCCTCAGGCGTGACAGGTGTCTGAAATCACTATCAAATCACGGCAATCATAATGACCGGCGACAGCCCGTGAATCATTAACGTGAATGATTAACGTGCGACCTGCAAGTATAAAAGGGAGCCTTGCAAACATGACAAACATCTTTTCGTCTTCAGGGACTGTCTGTCTGATATCGCTGGAAAAGTCGGCAAAGAAAATGAAACGCACGGAGAAGGCTGAAAGCTTCAGGAAGTGTGCGGATCCGTGCCCAAGGTATTTGACGCCGGGTGATTCACACGAACTGTGCGTTCTCTGTCTGGGCAAAGAGCATGCACAGGCGGCTCTTGAGGGAGCTGTCTGTGCAAACTGTGAGCGTTTTGCTTTGAAAACGCTCCGCTCTCGTCTAGCCTTCTTCTCGAGTGAGGAGGGCTCACCATCTGTACCTCGTGGCTCAGGTCCCGCTCGCGCTGAGGCAGAGCGGCGACTCGCGTCATGGGGTTCCCAGAGGGATCTCGCCGATCGTCTTGAGAGGGGTGTTAACCTCTCAGATGATTCGGCGGATGACGAGGGTGAGTTGCAGGTGGATGACGAAGAGGATTTTTCTCCTACTGTTCCTGCAACAGATGCTCTTCAGGACGGGCAGGTGATGGATGAGGAGGAGGTCATTCAGGTGGACCCTGAACCCTCTCAGCCACCCTACCCCGTGTATGCTGAGCTGCTGGATGTAATGGAACGCGCCACTGACAGGT